>NC_090439.1:739275481-739537981 GCF_031143425.1 Pleurodeles waltl | reverse complement strand
TTTAGTTTTTTTAAGTAAATTTAAAAGTTTTTTAAATTTTATTTCCTAACTATAACAACCCTGTAACCTTTGTTTTTTCAGTGAATTTCTATGTTTTTTTTTAACATATATTAATTTTCATTACTATACGTTAGCCGTGAGTGGCTGCGTTTGGCCCCAGAGCCTAGCCAACCCCCTATAAGCACCCAACCTTGCACTGTGCATGGCCTTCACCTGTGCGCAGAGGAGGATGCCCACAATACCTGGCCTACAGCCAGACCCTGTGGCCTACACACCTAACTACCCAACCCCATGCTGTGAACAGCCCTTGGCCATGCGTGGCAGGAGTTGGCCGCACCCTCTCTGGGTGTGAGAATAGGTCTGAGAGTGTGTATCTGATGGTGAGAGTAGCTGTGAGAGTTTCTGTCTGGGTGTGAGAATGCGTACATCAGTGTTTAATGGGTGTGTTAGTGTGTGAGCAGGTTTGTGAGTGGGTGCATGAGGGTGTCAGTGGGACTGTGAGTGGGTGTGTAAGAGCCTGAGTGGGTCTGTGAGTGGGTGTGTGAGGGTCTGGCTGGGGCTGTGAGTGGGAGCATGAGGGTCTGAGTGGGTCTGTGAATGGGTGCATGAGTGTCTGAGTGGGCCTGTGAGAGGGTGAATGGGTCTTTGACCTTGAGCTACTCTTTTTTCAGTAGTTTTTCTTAGCCCTTTATGGGGTTTCTGGGGCCGTGGGGAGCCTCAGGACCATGGGGGGAGCCTCAAGTCCTCCCCCATGGGACCTGACAATTTCCTTTCATTAGTTTTATTATGTGCCCTTTATGGCTGTTTTTTTTTTTTTTTTTGATCCATCAAGCGGAGACCGAGATAAAAAGGGTGTGAAATTAAAGCATTTCCTATGTTAATTCCCTTTGGAAAAATTGAACAGCGATAGCGTCAAAACCACAGGACGGAATTACAACCAAATTTGGCAGAAAGGTAGCTCTTGGTCCAGTAAGAAAACTTTTTGTTATATGGTGTAAATCTTTTCAGTAGTTTTAGAGAAATTTAAGGAAATCTAAATTAGTATATAGAGGGATGCAAAGAATTCACAACCACTCCCGCTCTTATGCTGAGATCTGATTGGCTGACAACACTTCAACAAGGAAGTGTTGTCAGCCATGTTGAGACTTGGCTTTAGCTGAGCCTCACAAAAACGGAATAAAATAAACAAAAGGGCCCAGACACCCTGACCCCTTAGCTCTAGAAGGAGCCCCCAGGGTTAAAAAGCATTTTTATTTTACTTTATGGTGGGAGTTGCAGTGGATCCACAGATCTGCTGTACATTTTTTTCAAAATGAAGCACAGGCTTCCACGATTCGTCTTTGTTAAGTCCCCGGGTGGGCCAAATTCTGGAGGAATTTTTATCATAATGTGGGGTGGAAACTCCCTGGCCCCCTCCATGCTGCCCCGGGGACCACCACCTCCATGGGGCTTTGATGTTATATGTTGCGGGGGCAGTGCACCCCCCACTACTCCGGGGACCACCACCTCCCCAGGCCTTTCATGCTATATGGTGTGGTGGGCACATGCCCCCCGCTGTCCCAGGGACCACCACCTCCCCGGGGCTTTTCGGTTATATGGTGCAGGGGGGCGTGCACCCCCGCTGCTCCAGGAACCACCCCCCTGGGGCTTTCATGCTATTTGGTGCGGGGGCAGTGCGCTCCCCCACTGCCCCATGGCAAATTTAAAAAACAAAAGAAAGGGTATCTGTTTTAGACCCCCAATCCCCGGGGATCACCACCTCCCTGTGCTAGTTTTATGTTGGAGGGGGGCAGTGTGGCCCCCCTCTCAAGGAACCACTGATGACCTTGGGAACCGCCAACCCCAAGGGGCGGCTCCTACTATGTCCTGGGTGGCCCACCCCCTAGGACATAGCTGTTTGCTGTGGCTTGGCTGTAGCTTTGAAGAAAAGCTACAGCCAAGCCACAGCAAACATGCTAGTTTCTAACAGCAGGACCTGTAAAGCAGGTCGCACTGTCAGGAAAGCAGAGTTTTCATCTCTGTTCCCTGCATGCAGATATGCGCGCGGAGAACATAGATGAAAAGTTTGCTTCAGCAACCAGGAAGCTGTTACCTAAAGCAGCTCTTTGGTTGCTGAAGCAATGAGACCATGGGGGAGGCCTTGAAGCTCCCCCCGGGTCCTAGAAAGCTCAGAAAGGGATTTAAAAAGTAACATTAAAAACAATTAGGTAGGAAAATGGGGGAGGCCTTGAGGCTCCCCCACCTGTGGTCCCAGATAGCCCATAAAGGGCTAAAAAAAGATGAAGCAATAACAAATAGGTCAAGTTTTTCTTTTTAAATGTTTAAGGCTCTTACCAAGAGGTGATCTTACTCTTTTTAAATGACAAATAAATTTTTATTTTCTATTTGTCAAGAAATATCTCATACTAAGTATATCATACTTCAAACACTAAAAAACTATTTATCTCCCTCACTCTCTTTCAATCTATTTCTCCCACTAACACACCCACTCAGACCCTTGTGCCCCCACTAAGATCCTCATGCACCTACTCACACACCCACTGACACCCTCATGCACCATCTCACAGACCTGTGTGGACACTAGTGCACCCACTAAGACGGTGATGCACACATTCTGACACCCAGAAAGACTCTCACGGCCACTCTCAACCTCAGATACACCCTTGTACACCTATTTTGACACCCATAGAGTTAGGCTACAGCTAACTCCCACTGCACACTGCTGAAGGGCCGTGGGCAGAGTAGGGTTGGGTGACTAGGGGGATTGCTATTGCGGGCAACCCCTCCTGCACATGGGCAAAGGCCATGCACAGTGCAAGGTTGGGTGCTTAGAGGGGGTTAGGTTGAGGCCTAAGGCAGTGCATGGTGGTTGTTGGATTAATGTATGGTAATGAAAATTACTATATGTTAAAAACAACAGGAAATAGAATTTTAAAAAACATAGAAATTCACTGAAAAAACAAGGTTTACAGGGATGTTATGGTAAGGAAATAGAATTGTAAAGAAAACCTTAGAAATTCACTGAAAGAACCAAAGGTTACAGGGACGTTATAGTTAATTTGCTTGTACAAAACCGTAGAAATTCACCTGTTCAAATTAGAGTCATCTAAAGTAACTATAACTCGTGCCCTAAGGTAACTATAACTCACGTCCTTGCCATATTCTGCTAATTACCTCACACATCACAGCATTCATGACACCTTTGATAACATCATTGATAAAGTCACTGTAACACCTGAAATAAAATTGTTGATCAAATACCTTTGCATGTCGGGGAGCAAGTTATAAATAACTTAGGGCACGAGTTATAGGTGCTTTTACATTTCTTACATCTATACACCTAGGGGAATCCAGGATGTGCTGGTGTGTGTGGGTCTTACCAGTTTTTTTTTCCAGAGAATTCTTTGCAAATGTCAAAGTTTGACCAAAAAAACACATTTTCCTCATGCTATGTGAAGGAAAGTTCTGGAATCTGTGGGGAACCACAAACTTCCTTCCACCCAACATTCTCCTTCCGATAAAAACAGTACCTCGTTTGTGTGGGTAGGCCTATCAAACGCATCAGGTAATGACCCAAACACAACATGGATATATCATATTTTTCCACTCAAAACTGACCTGTTTTTTACAAAGTGGGTAGCTATGATTTTGTGCTCCGGCTCAGCCAGCACCTAGAAAAACCTAACAAACATATTTATTTTTTAAACACTAGACACCTATAGAAATCCGGGATGGGGTGACTTGCATAGCTCTCGACAAGTTGTTTTACCCAGAATCCTTCGCAAACTTTAAACTTTGACTAAAAAACACATATTCATCACTCTTAGGTAATGGACAGTTCTGGAATCTGCAGGGAACCACAAACTTCCTTAAGCATTCCCTTATATCTTCTGAAAAAATTGGTTCCTCACTTGTGTGTGTAGGCCTTGTGCCCGCAACAGGAAACGGCCCAAAATGCAACATAGGCATATCACATTTTTCCACTGGAAAACGACCTTTCCTTCCAGTGTGGGTGGCTTTGAATTTTTGGGGCCTAAATAAAGCAGCACCGAGGGTACACCTAGCAAACCTGCACATTTTTGAAAACTAGACAACTATGGGAGTCCAGGGTGGTGTGCCTTGATGAATCCCACATGGTTTTATTACACACAATGCCCTGCAAATCCCGAACTTTGAAATTGTATACCCCGCACACATTAGTATAGTCCATCTGTAGAAATAGTGAATCATGCCATAGAGTTCTGTAGATGGTGGTTCCATGAATCCAAGGTACATTTAAGTGTAATACAGTCCTTAGCATATTCTGAAGTACATCACATTGTTTAGGCAGACAACCAACATGTGTTTTGTCTCTAAACATGACTTTTTCAAGGCTGAAGTGTAAACATAGTGCTAGATGAAAGTGGTACAATGAACTGCCCTAATACGCTGTAATCAACGCTGCCTGAGTGGACTTAATCTTCCACAGTGCACAGGGCATTAGGAGGCAGTCCTGTGATACTACTTTTACCAGTCATCAGTCATGTGCTATAAAGTGCTGCCTGCTGTACTGCAGAGTGAGACGCTGTTATTGATGCTGCCTGAGGGGACTGGATCTTCCACAGTGCATAGGGACCCAGGAGGCGGTCCTGTGAAACTACATTCACCTGTCATCTTTGATGAAGCTGAGATGAAGGTTTTACATTTATTTGCGCTTAAACGTAGTATTGCAATAATCAAGTGTGACTTTAACCGAACTAATAAAGATTGTACGGGGACAAATGTGCCCTCAGAGTAGTTTGCCAACATTTATAAGCGTGCTTTATATAACGTGATGTATTAGAATCGTGCTAATTTGACATAATCGTAAACGTGTGCTATGATTTTGCTTGTCAGAAATGTTTTAGCTTAGCATGACTTTAATGGAGGCTTTGGCCTAGCTGCCTCGTCTCACGATTTAGATGCTCGTATTTTTCCACTGTGCTAATAAACGTGTATTTTTGCTTGAAGCTGTACTTTTCCAGTGAGACCGTTCACATGCTTATCTTAAGGTTTCGTGCCAGCCTGGCATCTTTCTTTTTCACTCCAAGGTCAATCTGCAGGTGCGGACAATGGAAGCTCTGAAAGTGAGTTAATTGGTATAAAATGTTGCAACTTGCGTACCCGTCTCCAAGGATAATGTATGCTTAAGTAAAAGCTTGAGAACTGTGGTTTTTGATTGGACAATTTGAAGCTAACCTATGAACCCTCCAATGGAAGACCCTACTGGATTTGAACTGTTGTCTATAAAACCCAGGTGCACAAGAAGAAAGCAGCTATTACCGGCCCATTACCTATCAGACATTATTGCCTATCTTCTACGATGCCAATTGATGTTCGACGCCATTTTGAGAGACTTTGATGCTTTCTCTAATCGAGAGAAAGAGACTTTAATTAATTCTCGCCCTAGAGACTTTAACTTTGATTTGTCCCTTTGCATGAAGTAATAGTTTTATTTTGCCGCTGAGAGGCAATTGCCCTGTCCACCCTGCCCCTTTGCCCCGTCCCATGCTGATCGGAAATCGGTACCTGTGAGACGAAGACTTCCTTGAATGCTGATTGAATTTGGTAAATATGAAAGAAATTGTACAATTGCATTGTGTTTCTTTTTAGGTAACCAACTGCTGATTTTTGATAAGAGCCTTAGTTAGGAGTTTTCCAAATTAATGTTGCTAAATTGTTTTTGCATGAAGTCCCACATGCTGATGCTAATTTGAGGTTAGATGAGGATTCATTTGATGCACGATGCAATTTGAGACCTTGTTATGCTGACTAAATGTACGCAATTAGCCCCTTACAGATTGTAGTTTTAGTGGTTTGCGTGGCCATTATAGAAGGCATTGTTATTCAGATGCTGCATAGATTGCATTTGTTTCGTCGTTATGGACAGCTATTAATGTTCATTTACATATATCATTTGGTGTTGAGACACATCTACATTGTGCTAGCTTTGTTAATATAGGGAAATAAATTCATTAACCTTGCATAAACTGGTGTGATTATTCATGACCGAAAGGTCATGGTTTCGCCGAAATGTATTCTGGATTAATTGTGAAGTGTTATGTTGATCGGGGAATTGCTTATGTTCGTTATTGATTATTGATTGTTGATTTTGATTGATTACTCCCGAGTACGGAGAGTTCCACTTGGCCAAAAGATTCATCGACCTAAGAGCGTTCAGATACAGGTAATTTATTAGGTACTCAACGCTCTATCATCTTTCATGCGCTATAAAGTGCTGTGTGCTGTACCTCAGCGTGGGAAACTGTAATCAACGCAGCCTGAGAGGACTTGATCTTTCACAGTGCACTGGGCCCCGGGAGGAGGCCCTTTGAAACTATTTTCACCTGTCACTGGTCACGCTCTATAAAGCGCTGCCTGCTGTACAAAGAGCAGGCCGTGTTGTGCCCGTCCGTGACTGGACGAGGCTGGACTGAACCCCTTCTCTTGGCCCTAGGACTCTGCCTTTCAGTTCTCGTTAAGAAGCACTTTCTTTCTAAGAATATGGTGAAAAAGGCCCCCACTGTTAAGGTGACCAGATTTTAAAAAGGAAAAACCGGGACAGGTTAGACAGAAAAGTAGGACTAAAGCCTTTTCTCTCACTTTTTTATCTGGCCTATCCTGTAAAAGGAGTGTGTTGCAAGCGCGCACAAGAGCAGGCAGCAGCAGTATTTAAGACTCTAGAAGTGCATGTGAAAGGAGAGCATACCTTTCATTTCTGATGGCAGGTTGACCCGACCTTTGTCCCAAAAACCGGGACATTTATTTCAAATTAACAAAGGCATTTGCAGGTTGACCTGGCCTTTGCCCCAAAAACCGTGACATGTATGTAAAATGAACAAAAGCATCGGGACACCGGGACATTCCTCTGAAAACCGTGACTGTCCGGGGAAATCCTGGATGTCTGGTCACCCCACTGTGTATGGGAAATCTGGCTTGAAAGGGCTTGGTCACACTGACCCTATTGCTTCTTACCTCACTTCACCTCACCTCACCGGAATGGGTGCCGTTGCCACTGAACTGGAATTAGTGGAAAGCCGAATTGATGCGGGATTCAGATTAATGACAACTAACGAACAGACAGTACCTCCCTATAAGTCAGCAATGGTGGCGCCCACGAAAACTGCACCAGTCCCTGACTCCCATGCTGAATCCCTTATTTTTAATAAGGATTATTTGGCTACTAATATTGTTGCCAGTTCAATTAACATCTCCACACAGCCTTTTACACCTCAAGCAGCCACATGTGCTTGGAGGCATTCACTGCCATCTCACTAAATCTAGAACCATGCAAGGCCAGAAATTTGAAGTGGTTTTTATACTTCTGTCAAATGTGTTATTGATAATAAAAGTGAATCTGGAAAAAAACATATTTAGAACTTGGTGGATGGGATACACTATCACAACGTGGTAAATGTGTTGTAATACACGCGCATTGTAGTGTATGGCACTTATAGTAAGGTGGGGGGGTATCCGCGATGTTTTTTTTATAGAGAATCCTGCCGAACTCTAAATAACATTAATATTCTGCATGCTTTCTTATACCTGACACGGAGTGATCTGCTGGGGGAAAAGAGAGGAGTCATGGGAAAACCATACCTCTCATAAAATATGCTAGATGTTCATGTTGCTCTCTCCCCTCATTCCTGAATCTAGCCCCACTCCAATAGCAAAACGTATCTACCATCTGTGGCTATGACCCACCCCTTCACCATAAGTTCTCTTTCCAGTCACAAAAATCTTGTTGTGCCTTTCCTCTCTTCTGCACCCCCTCCTGAAATGTGAAATGTATTTAACTAAGCACTTAACTGAGTATAGACTTATATTCAATATATGTTAAAGGGAATTCAAATTTAACGAGACTAATAATCTTTTCAACTTGAACAACTGAGCTGCACGTTTGATTTTGTTAAGTGTTCAAAATATGCCCTGCAGTCTTGCTACAGAAACGATGCTCTTTTAAAATCACACGCTGCTTTTTAAGGTGCAATTAGGAAATATTTCCTTTGCTTATGCGCCACGTTCCTGCAATCTAGCCAGCTGTGCAGAATTGCTGCGTCCTAGAGCGGCTTTTCAGCAGACTGCAATCCCTGCTACCCTCATGCCTGCACAGACCCACTTCTGTAGAGCTGAGCTGGTGGTTCCTCGTGTCTAAGTAGCACTACGTTCTCCTGCTTTCCTTGGATCTGCAGAGGCCCGAGAGAGGCAGAAGAAGGCAGGTGAAGTGGCACTCTACTGTTTTGTTTCGCTCTGTTCTTCAGAGGCCAGGTAGAGGTGGAAGAAAGATCACAGATAGAAGCATCTCGCTATGATGTCACAGCGGTAAAAAAATAACTTTCACCAATGTAACAAAAGAAGAGAAAATAACTGGATTTACTTGCCTGGTAATAACGCTATAACAAGATTTTAATTGGCGTTCATTTTCAATTTGTCGTCTTTTCTTGGCAAAAGAACAGAATAGATCCCGTGTTCCACTTTAAGTTGTTTACCTCTACTGTGGTACCTCTATTTGGCTTCCGTTAAAAAAAAAAAAAAAAAAAAAAAAAAAAAACAATAAACGAACATTCATGGATATCTCGCAACCTTAAAAAATTGCTTTGACAAGCTGTATTCATAACTGTCTTCCTATCTGTCTCCTTTCTCTATCACTCTTACTGAATAATACCTTAAATTTCTTTTTTCTTTCTTTTCTTAGGGCAGCATTGTTTGATTACGCAGATCTAGCGGAGTATTTGATATCAATGGTAAATATTTAACTTATTTAACTGATTACCAGGACTTTATTACATACTACTTAGCGCAAGCTTACTTTGCTAAATGCAACAGCAAATTACCATTTGTGTGAACATTAATTTCCTGGACAGAATATGGCAGGAAACTTGCGGGTAATAAACCTACTGTTCAAATCTCATTAAGGAAATCTGTGACTGGCAGCACGTCTACTCTTCATATTGTGCACTTTTAACGACACATGTTTTTATTTTGTATCTGTATAAATATATATATTTTTTGTAACCTTAACACTTGCTGTGTTACACATTTGCAAACACGCTTGCTAATACAACAATTTTAATTAAACTGTGTTTTTACACCAAAACTTGTTTTTATATTTTTACACTTTAAAAAGTGTGAAAAGAAACAAGGATAGGATTTCGTTTGTACCATCGCCTTAAATAGTAGTGTCCTATAGACTGCTGCATTACAGTTCCTACAAAACAGCGATAGTGGCATACAGAACTGGATAGGACGTACACAGGTCCATCCATCACTATGAGAACAGACGAGTGCTTACTCACTCAGAAAGGTATGTTGTGTGCATCCGTATGCTAGTAAGACATTTTAGATTGGGTTTCTATTGAAAATGCATTTGGGTATTTAAGCACAATGTAGATTTTCCTAGTAATTTATGACGGAAAGTCTTAATTTTATTAAAGACACGGAGGCGAATATTATGCGTTCTTTTCTTACTTTAATTTCAACAGCAGCAGTCAAGAAACTACAACTCCCAAGAGGGTTAGCTATTGTCTAACCAATGGGAGCAAAACAATAACTAGAACTGGACCAATAGGAATAGGCCATAAACCATAGAGAGCACCCTTGACTGCAAGCAGCCCTCTTTTCTTGAACGAGCAAGTCAAATAGGGTCATGAAACAAAGGGTAATTAAGTCCAATTATTGCCATAGATAAGGAAATGGAGCAGAAGTCTTGAACCACCGTGATGAGCCGAGAGGGCGATGGATGAGGAAGCTGATCCTGGACAGGTTGCGATGACGCCTCCAGGGGTCTCTTCCTGAAGAAGGAACTGATTGAGCTAGCGGCGTAATCCGGAAGCTGGAGGCAATGCTGGAGTCGCTGGGAGGGAAAGAAAAAGTACATATTAATAGAAGTACTGTGGTGGGATAATATTCGCCTCCGTGTCTTTAATAAAATTAAGACTTTCCGTCATAAATTACTAGGAAAATCTACATTTTATGACAAGACCGGAGGCTCTATTATGCGCGTTTAAAGCTTGTCAATAACTAGGGAAGAAGCAGTTCTAACAGGTTTACAATAGAAGCTTTTGAAAACATTATCGTTTGACCAATCTGCCGACCTGAGAATGTCCTCTAAACTGGACCCAAGGGCAAAAGCTTTGGAGGCCATAGCCCCCCTGGAGAAATGTGCTCCAAAAACAGAACTATCTATACCCGCTAGGGACATAATCAATTTAATCCAGCGGGCCAAAGTTGCCGGAGTCACTGGACTGTGAGGTTTTCGAAAGGAGACCAATAATTGATTGGAAGAGGACTTTCTCAGGTTAACAGTTCTATTTTCATATTCTTTTAAACAAAGACCCACACATAACTTTGGCTTGTCCGGAAAGAAAGGGTAGAAAACGGAATGTAAGTTAGTTTTGGTGCGTTTGGAAATGTGAAAAAGGACCCCAGAAGGTAAGATTTGCCGGGCAGAAACATCTAAGGACCTAACGTCCGAAGTCCTTTTAATAGAAATTAAGCATAGCAACATAGTACGTTTGGCAGAGAGCATTTTAAGAGAAAGACTTGGATTATCTGGCCAGGAAAGAAAAAGATTCAAAACAAGAGAGACATCCCAGATAAGTGAATACTTGGCAGAAGGGGGATTGGAGAGCTTGACTCCCTTCAGGAGACGACAGATCAAAGGATGGGACCCAATAGGGTTGCCATCAATATTTGAGTGGTTCATGGATATAGCCGATCTGTAAAGATTTATTGTGCGATATGACTTACCTAAGCCCGCCTGGGCGGATAGGAAATTAATTATTAAATTTAGATCTGCTGAAAAGGGATTGGAACATTTTCCCAGACACCAGCTTGCCCAAAGAGCCCAGGCTGATTTATAGGCTCGCCTCGTGTCGGGTGCCCATGCGTTATTAATGAACTCTGAAGCTTCTGCCAAAATAGAATGGGTCTGTTGGGCAGACGGGAAATGAGCCAGGCTGAGAGTGTTAAAGAATCGTCGAGAATCAGATTGTGAGGGCGACCGAAAGGATCTAGAATAAGGGACGGAAAAGTCAGGAGTAAGATAGGGAAATCCACTATGAGCTCGAGAAGGGGAGGGAACCAAACTTGAGATTGCCAAAAGGGAGTCAACAGGACGATGGATGCCTTCTGACGTCTGACCTGGTTCAGGACTCTGTTGATGAGGATAAAGGGAGGGAAGGCATAATTGAGGGATCCGGACCAATCTTGTAGGAAAGCGTCTGTAGCCAGCGCTAGAGGGTCCGGGCGCCAGCTGAAAAAGTGGGGAAGCTGGGTGTTGAGTCTGGACGCAAAGAGGTCTACCTGAAAAGGACCCCATTTCCGTTCTATCTGATGAAAAACTGACTGGTGTAATTTCCAGTCGCTGGAGTCCGAGAGGTGGCGTGAATGCCAGTCTGCATTGGAATTCAATGATCCCGGTAGATATTCTGCTACAAGGGAAAATTTGTGGGACAGGCAAAAATCCCAGAGGCTCTTGGCTAGCAGGGCCAGGGGTCTGGATCTGGTGCCCCCTAAATGGTTGATGTAACGCACCGCTGATATATTGTCCATACGGAGCAGAATGGAGCATCGTGCTCTGTTTTTTGTGAAGCTTCTGATCGCAAAGGAGCCTGCAAGAAGCTCTAAACAATTTATGTGCAATCTGGACTCCTCTGCGGACCATATACCGCCAGTCGATATTGAACCACAGCGGGCGCCCCAACCCGTGAGACTTGCATCTGATTCTAAAACAAGATCGGGCACAGAGGGGAAGATGGATCTGCCGTTCCAAGCCTCTAAATGGGATATCCACCATTGGATTTCCATCTGGGATTCCTGATCCAAAGAGACGAGGTCGGAAAAGGCCAACCCTCGACGAAGATGAAGGATTTTGAGACGCTGGAGGGCGCGGTAGTGAAGGGGTCCTGGAAAGATGGCCTGGATAGAGGACGAGAGAAGGCCGACGACCCTTGCGAGGGCCCTGAGAGAAATAGTATCTTTTTGAAGAGTTAAGATTAGTTCTTTTTTTATTGCGGAAACTTTGGAACGGGGAAGGAATAGAGCGGCCGAAACGGAATCTATTTGGAAGCCCAGAAATTCTATTTGTTGACAGGGCAGAAGTACTGACTTTTCGTGATTTATCAGGAAACCGAGATCTGAGAGGAGTGTGGATGTTATCTGTAGATGGGTCAGCAAAGAGGATTTGCTCTGGTGCATGATCAGAATGTCGTCGAGGTAGATAATCAGCCTGATGCCTAGGGAGCGAAGGAAGGTGACGACCGGTTTCAATAGTTTTGTGAAGCACCAGGGTGCAGAGGATAGGCCGAAAGGGAGAGAGGAAAAATGTTAAGTTTTTGAATTCCAATGAAATTGCAGAAACTTTCTGTGGGAAAGATGAATAGGAATGGTCAGGTATGCATCCTGCAAATCTAGCCTGACTAGCCAATCGAATTGGAGCAAAATGTCCCTGAGATGGATAATGGTTTCCATCTTGAAGTGTCGATAGATGACAAACTGGTTGAAAGATTTCAGGTTGATTACCGGCCTTAACTTTTTGTTCTTTTTGTGGACGAGAAATATAGAGCTGATGAATCCGGACGGGTCTGGAGTGCAAAGGTGGATGGCGTCTTTTTCTAAGAGAGATTGGATCTCTGAAGAGATTAGAGAGGACATTTCTAGAGAAAACTTTGGAAGAGGGGGAAGACAGTGTTGGACGGGAGGAGAAAGGAGTTCGATCTGATATCCCTGAACAGTGGAAAGTACCCAAGGGTCTACTGAGATTGACTTCCATTTCTGAAGAAAGAAACGAAGTCGACCTCCCACGGGAGGGCCAAAAGATTGGCTTACCTTGATTAACGGGCGGTCTGGAGAAACGCTGACCACGGTTGCGGAAACCCCTAGATCTTTGTGGATAAAAGTGGGGTTTAAACTCGAGGTAGTAGGTATTGAAGGAATTGGCAGATCCTCTTGAGCCTTGATTCCTGTATGTGCGGCCGGTAAAGCGGCTCCTACCTCTACCGGCCCGGGAAAAAACACGTTGGTTGAAAACTTTCTTGAGATTTTGTTGGGCTTTGTCCAATGATGAAAATGTCGAAACAAAACGGCTGATGTCTTTGATGAAGTTGTCACCGAAGAGTTTCCCGTCGGCCTGAATGCCGGGGTCCCGAACGGTGAAGTTAGCTAACTTGGGGTCCATTTTGAGCAGAAGGCCCTTGCGCCTTTCGTGAATAATAGCAGAGTTCGCATTACCCAAGAGACAAAAGGCTCTCTGAATCCAAAGGGAAAGATCCAAGGGATCAATAGTTGAGTCCTCTAGCCTGGCTGATTCGGCTAGATCAAAAATTCTTGCCAAAGGACCTACCACGTCCAGAAGCTTGTCCTGACACGTGGTCCAGGCCTTGTCCACTCCTTTACGAGGATCCTTACCAAATTTGGTAAAGAAAGTGATGAGAGAGTCGTCAATGGTTGGAGTTGCGGTAATATTGGAATTGTCTGTTTATCTAGAGGAAGACGTAAGCGGGAAGCGATGTAATCACCTACATGGTCCAACGGGAGCCATTCTGTTGAGTTAGGATGGTGTATGAGAGATGGGTCGAACATGGGAACACCCTCTGAGTCGACCACGCTGGTAGAGGGGTCACCTGCCGAAATTTTGATGCGTTTGGAGGAAGGAGAGGATGGGGAAAAAGTATCATCAGTATTATCTGACTGAGATAAATCATCCATGTCCTCATCGTCTGTGTCCAAAATTTTTGAAATCACAATCTTTTTAGGCCCAGTGATATGTTTTGATTTTGATTTGCATTTTGATAGCAATGCCGTATTTTTGGCAGAAATTCCCTCCTTAGTAGGAGGCCTGGGAGGAATCAAGTCCTCAGTCTGTTGTGAGGCAAGCTCACTTCCTGTTGTGCGCCTTTACCTAGTTTGAAAGAGGGTAGTTTTCGTTTTCTGCTTCCCCCAGCAGAATCGGCCATAGATTTGGACACCATGGACATGACAGAATTTTCAATGTTTTTTGACATTTTATCCATAGATGCTTTCATAGCATGTTTCACAGAGGACTGGATAAACTTATTCAGCTCCTGTGTAAAGGATCCCTCATCCTCCTCAGAGGCAGACCTTGAGGGAGAACTCCACAGTTCCATAATAATAAAGGAGTTAGTGTGGGCAAATCACTAGAAAAAACGAGCCCAAAAGGTGTGCTGTAGGCAGAAAACCCAAAGAGAGGATAGTTAAGAGTTAATAGGAGCAACACGCTCCTTGTGCTGGTAAATGGCTCCTCCCCGGGGCGGGGACTCAGAAAAACAAATGAGGAGCGAAGAGGCGCTGGGGAGAGGCAGCGATACGGACCGTGTCCCCTGCGCACTGTCAGAGACGCGCAAAGCCGTTTAAAGAAGGCTGGACGCTGTCTCCAGCGCACAGACGGAGACGCGAAGCCGTTTGAGGAAGACTGCCTCGGACGGGAGGACCGGTAAGGAATTCCCCGTGCGACGCGCGTAGAACGCGCTGACAGAACGGAGAACGAACTGCACGATCGAACGCTCGGTGGAGCGCGCGCTACCACGACGGTTGGTGCCAGAGGGGAGGGGGGGGTTGGAAAAAGGGGTAAAAACTGGATAAAACGGCCGCGAAGCGGTAGACACTAAAAACAAATTACTCCCCCAACTTGGTTACAATAAAATTACGCTAGAATGATAAATAACAACAAATACAACATCTGGAAACCATTAAGTACGTAGAAGACCAAAAGAGAGTACTTATCTTGACTGCGAGCAGCAAGAAAAGAGGGCTGCTTGCAGTCAAGGGTGCTCTCTATGGTTTATGGCCTATTCCTATTGGTCCAGTTCTAGTTATTGTTTTGCTCCCATTGGTTAGACAATAGCTAACCCTCTTGGGAGTTGTAGTTTCTTGACTGCTGCTGTTGAAATTAAAGTAAGAAAAGAACGCATAATATTCGGCTCCGGTCTTGTCATAAAATTTATATTATCCCACCAAGTAAAGTACAACGTAAGTGACATTTATTCCTTTCTCAAAATTAATGTATGAGCAGCAATGTGGGAAACATTTCTAGTGAAGCACCACCAATAAGTGAACAATGCTCCTGAATAAATCCTCTGTCCTTGTTCCCAGTCGGAAATATAACACTGGTAAATATATTGCAGATTTTCCACACGTGCAAGAAGTGGCAAAGCGAGAGATGGGCTGGCCTTGGGCTGAGCAGAATGAAGTTTACATTAATCTTTAAAGCTGTCAAGCTCCTCATGATAATGAACTCCTCTACCTATTGTCAGACAGGAATGGGTCACTAAACACAGTGTCAACCACCATTCCAAACATTTCCATCCCTTGGACCTCTGTAGATCTTTGATCTACCGCCCAGTCACTTGTCTTTCACATTCTAATTACAGGTTTAAGCAGAACAACAAAGACATTTGAGATCCTGTGGGCATCTTTGTCAAATCCCAGCTCAGTATAATGGGGAAGGAAGTTAAAGAATGCAAAAAGGCAACACCATCTTTGGCAATCCCCTGAACTTCTCGCTTTGGACGATGGCTTGGTTGTAGGTTCAGGGAAGGTGCCCTTCAGCAACGGTTGCCTGATGTTTTCAGAAATCCTTGGAGAGGTAAACCAAATATCTTCTATACAGAGGCCTATTGACAATGTACAAGTCTGGCCTTTGTTTTATCAGTGCAAGACCTTCCGGACAGGCGTAATGTAGTATATTCAGTCTGAGGATCAAGTAGCAATTCCAGGAAACTGTATTTTAGGCTATGAGGAGGGAAACGTCTTAGTTCTGGTGAGAGTTGGCACTGATCTCCAACAATGCACAAAAAATGGATTGCTGAAAAATAACTTGGTTTCAGTGAAGATCGCTGGCTCAAATGTAGTTGCTTTGCTGCAACAGCCAGGCTTTCCACACATAAATGCAAGCTATGCGTCAAATGTTTAATATACAAAAGAGTAAGTGCTGGTGACCAAAGTTTTGCCCAGAAGCCTGAATATCTACAGTTGTGAATATCAGGGTTCTAAATACCTGAACTGTGTAGTTCTGTTTGCACCCCAAGAGTCACCACCAGATGCTCCCTTCATGCAGATTCCTTTCCATCCTCAATTTCTTACCTTGTCACCATGTTTCTGTCTTTATCTTCTTCCTTCAATCCTCTTTGTGTATTATTCTCTGTTTCACGCTAGGCCAAAGACTGATAGAATAATAAGTGCTGGTCCTCCACAATTGTGTTGGTGGGTCTGAGCTGCAGCCACCGGCTCAAATGAAGCGCTATATGCATCTGTAGCAACAAGCACAACCAACAGTAGAGTTACAAAATAAATAATGTAAAAAAAATCCAAACCAAGTGATAGGAAAACAAATAAGTAAATAAGTACATGTCACAAAAAATTAGGAAATGTGATCTAGGGATAAAAGGTGATTGTGAGAAAATTCACTTCAGTGCTTATTGGCAAAACGTAGCACTAGGCAAAAATCGTAAAAAAATTGTCACTGAAAGTAAACAACAAACTCCTTTTATCTCTGTTCAGTAGAAAACAGGACATATTCACAGAGGTAAATTCAATTGTAAACATGTTTTGTGCTATATTTATGTTAAACTTTTCATCCTTGGCGTGGTCTCCCTTAACTTTTTGCCTCTGCTTCCCAGGTTGTTTATGTGTGCTGGACTCTGTTTCTGCTCCTTTTGTTACTCTGGGCACTTTACCACTGCTAACCAGTGCTAAAGTGCAAGTGCTCCTATACAAAATGTGTATGTAATTGGTCCATCTATGATTGGCATATTTGATTTACTAGTAAGTCCCTAGTACAATGCAGTAGAGGTGCCCAGGGCCTGTAAATCAAATGCTACTAGTGGGCCTGCAGTACTGGTTGTGCCACACACCTAAGTAGCTCTGTAATCATGTCTCAGACCTGCCACTGCAGTGTCTGTGTGTGCAGTTTTTAACTGTAAATTCGACTTGGCAAGTGTACCCACTTGCCAGGCCTAAACCTTCCCTTTTCTTATATGTAAGACACTCCTAAGGAAGGCCCTAGGTAGCCCCTAGGGCAGGGTGCAGTGTATGGTTAAGGTAGAACATATAGTAATGCGTTTTATATGTCCTGACAGTGAAATATTGTTGAATTCGTTTTTCACTGTTGCAAGGCCTGTCCCTCTCATAGGTTAACATGGGGGCTACCTTTAAATATGATTAAAGTGTAGATTCCCTTTGGGAGCAGATAGACATGTGGAGTTTGGGGTCTCTGAGCTCACAATTTAAAAAAATAAATCTATTAGTAAAGTTGATTTTAAGATTGTGTGTTTGAAAATGGCACTTTTAGAAACTGGGCATTTTCTTGCTTAAACCATTTCTGTGATCCTGCCTGTTTGTGGATTCCCTCTCTGGGTCAGTTTGACAGCTGGGCTGGTTGCACCTCTCACTAGACAGTGACACAAAGGGAGCTGGGGTGTAGTCTGCATTTCCTGATGAGTTATCTGTGCTAGGAGGGAGGGGAGGAGTGGTCACTCACACCTGAAAGGGCTGGCCTGCTCTCACACAGTGCAGTCTCCAGTCTCCAACCCCCTGGTGTGTGTCTGGGGCCTGGCCTGGGCAAAGCAGGATTTCACAATCAAGATGCCTACTTCAAAGGGCAAAATGGGTATAAGAAGGGTACCCAAAACCACAGAACACTTCTGTTAACCAAGAGGAACCTCTGCCTGGAGAAGAGCTGAAGAGCTGAGGAAGAAGAGCTGCCCTGCCTTTGACTGTGCTTTATGGAGCTATCCTGCAGTTGCTGCTTCTGCCTGTGCTAGAGGACAAAGACTGAACTTTGTGTTGCCTTCCTTCTTGTGAAGATCTCCAAGGGGTTGATTTAGAGCTTGCCACCTGTTTTTTGAAATCTCAGGCACAGCAAAGACTTCTCTCTGCCAGCACCTGGAGTCTCTGGAGAGACTCCTACTCTGCCAAGTGGTGCCCATTCAGTTCCTGGGACCCTGAGAAGAGAAGCTGGCAGCCCAAGAGTGAGAAATCCACGCACCGACCGCAGTGCGGGGAAAAGATCAACGTGACTCTAATCTGCAGCTGAAAAATCAACGCTCCGACGGCTTCACAGCTGAAAATCGACGCTCACCTGCAAAGCGACCGTAAGATGGACACCCAGGACTGGAGAAATGACGCACAGCATCACTGACGGAGGCTGGTGAGATCGCAACCCGCGCTGCATGGTTTTCGGATCATCGTGCAGCTGGATTTCAGACACAAACACCGCTGGGTGTGTAAAAACGACGCATGGCCTGCCCGGACCTGAGAGTGCTGACCGGATCGACGCATCGCTGTCCTGTGGAGAGAAGAAACAATGCACGCCAACCCGACTAAAGGAGAAACTATGCAAGGTTTCGCTCGTGAGTGGAATCGCACATTGCAAGCCCTTTTTAATGCACACTCACCGGTGCAAGGTTATTTTTGACACGCCAAAGGTAAATTTTCACGCTAAAGGCGTTAGTGTGTGTTTAAAATTACTCAAAGACTCTTTTTGCATTTTTATTGATAACTTGACTTGTGTATTGTGGAGTTTTGTTGTTTTGGTCTTGTTTTGTTTAGATAAGTATTTCTTATTTTTCTAAACCTGTGTTGTGTCATTTTATAGTGTTTTCATTATGTTACTGTATATGTTGGTACAAATACTTTACACCTAGCACTATGAAGTTAAGCCTATTGCTTGTGCCATGCTACCAAGGGGCTAAGCAGGGGTTAGCTGAGGGTGATTCTCTTTTACCCTGACTAGAGTGAGGGTCCTTGCTTGGACAGGGGGTAACCTGACTGTCAATCAAAGACCCAACTTCTAACAGCTTACAACCAAACTTTGCTTGTTCATGCCACCTAAAAATTCACAAAGCAATTCCTGTCAAATGCAAACCCATTTATGGGTGCAAGATTTCCACCAAGCTCTCTGCAGTCGTATATATTCCACTTAAGAGGTAGAAATGTGGGCATTTCTAGGGGTGGTTTGCCTTGAACTTTCAAATGCTCACAAACTCATATGTTTTGGGCATTCCAAAATCTTATCCATACTCTTTCTGCATTGAAAAGGGCCAGAAACGTGCTCCATCAAAGAGTTGGCATAAAATCAGATTTTATCATTAAGGAGTATTTTAAATTACAATTTCTCAGACAGCAAACATGAATCCTCAACTGCTCCCAATGAAAAGTTAGCACTAGTTAAATGTAATCAGCCAACCCAATGTTAGCCTATGGGAGAGGTAGGCCTCATGGTAGTGAGGACCCTAATTTAGGAGTTTGTCACCACCAGGACATGTAAAACGTAAATGTTCAAGCCCAGCGTTTTAATTACATTGCAATGCACCCTACCATTTTGGGTACTTAGAGATCACCTTAGGGGTGACTTATAAGCAGTAACAGGAGTTTAAGGCTTGGTAGGGGGGTATATTGCCAAGTCGAATCAGCAGTTTAAAACTGCATGCAGGCTGCAGTGGCAGGAATGGGACATGTTCTAAGGTGTCCCTTCAGTGGGTGGCATAATAAGTGCTGCAGTCCTAGTAGTAGCATTCCATTTACATGCCCTGGGTATATGGTATACCACTTTACCAGGGACTTATACGTGAATTAAATAAGCCAATCAGGCTTAAGCCAACTTTACCATGTTTTAGGAAATAATCACAGTCACTTTAGCACTGGTAACTGTGGTAAAGGGCACAGAATCCGAAAGCCAACAAAAATGAATTCAACAAAATAGGAGGGTGAAGGCGAATAGGTTTGGTAAAATACCACAGCAAGGGTGTCTGGTCTAACAGCATGGTACCAGCTCTCTCTACCATTCTAAGACTGACAGGTCTAACACCAGGATTTTTCAAAGGCGCAAGATTTGGATTATAGCATTTGCACTTGAAGGATATCTGGAAATCAGCTTGTGGATCTAGGTTGACATCATATTAATTTATTCTTCTAGTGTTATAGGGATGAAGGTGTTCCAAGTGGCTAGTATTGTCTGGAGTAGAGTATCATTTTCTGAAAAGCTACATATGTTTTGTTTTTACTAAATTAGAAAAGGTGGACATTTGTTTCTAAATATAGATTAGAATAGTTGTTAATATGGCCTTTCCTCAACCTTTGCTCAGGGCTTTGGGTTTTTAATGTATTTATTTATTTATTCATTATTATTATTGATGTGTCTTGGTTGGAAGAGGGGGTCTTTAAACCAAAGACTTCTTGATTTAAGTTATAAATATTGACGTTTTAGAGGAATAATGTGGTCAGTGTTATCATGACCAGAGGTTAAATTGTATTCCTCCAGGTTTGTGTCACTATCCTTGGAGGAATATGGATGGTTTATTTTAGAAAGGTAAAGTATCCTTAACAGAGATGGTTTTAGTTATAAAAGTAAAATATCCCTTATTGTGAATTCTATGATTCTTCTTCTGTGTTTCAATAGAGTTGCTCTTGTATTGTTTTCATGTTGGTGTTCCATCATGATGAGAAAAAAAATCAGCAAATAAAAACGTTACTGATGACAATGTGGCAAAGATGAGGGTAGGAATTCAACTTTATTTTGTGTTGCTGGTGAAGGAAATTGAAGTAAATCATGTATTCAGAGCATAATATGTAGCTCAAGATAGTCTTTGGACTTCTGGTTTCCCTAGTCAGTATTAAAGATTTTTTTATGTGCTTAAGGTGAGGAACCAGAAGAACCAGAGCACCAAATCTGACTTGTAAATCTCCTTTGGACATGATGTTGAACAGTCATCAATTTGCTCTCAAGCTACTAGTGAAAGCCCGTCTCATTCCTTCAATGTGAACTATTTGGAAATTTTCAGACAACTATGAAACTATCAGATGCTTTAGTCTATCATATTGCTGGCCTTAGCACCACCTTTGTCACCCAGTTAACTGATTCCCTAGGTCCTTTTACACATAGGTCCTCTAATTTCTTAATTCTGAGCACCCTTAACATATTGATAGATGAGCCACACCTATTAGATAACATCTCTCTTCTCTATGCTTGTGCCACAGTGGGCTTTTCTCACTGGCCACCCACTTGCGTCAGAGGACATATCCTGGATCCAGACTTTAATAATTGTCTTGACATGATTTCCTCTCCCATTTTATTCCCCTGAACCAAACATATCTAGATATGTTACCAATTACCAATTAGGATTACATACTTTGCACTCCAGCATGAGTACTACATCCAAAACCACCAACAGGATGGTTGCAAATTTCTCCATCACACTTCTAACAGGCCTTTACCTCGACTTTTCTTCCTGTTGGTGCTAACATCAATGACATTGCCCTACATTTACATTCTTAGATGACCCATGTTATGGACACAGTTGTCCCTCTTAAAACAGATACATTTTGGTAGTTTGGTGGTTCTTGCCTATGCTATCTGTTTAAAAGTGTAATGAAAAAGAATTAGAATCCAGTTGGTGTTGCAGTTACTCTCGTCATATCAAATATCATATCTGACACTCTTAACATTTTCAAACAGAAACTCAAGATCAAACATGCTGATTTTTCCGCTTTGCACATCCATGTGGGATAGAACTCTGTCATGTTGAGATTTGACAATGTGAGATTCATGATTATTCAACTTTCTATCCAAACAATTGATATAGCTTACAGGGGAGTGAGTGACTTTCTTTTTGACTTATCTCTTTATAAAATTGAATCTATTTCCACCTCTTGTTAGGTTGACCCCTACTCTCTTCAGAAAGATCTTCATTTGCACTTCCTATTATCAGTTCCTTCAAACTTGTCTTCTTCCTGGTCTAATTCCTTCCTACCTCTCACCACCCAAGACTGATATCCTCCTCAGGTCTGGCTCTCCTTCTGATATTTGCCCTACAGATTTGTTCTTTTCTTTCTCTGAACCCCAGCAACTGATTCTCACCGATTCTCACCGATTGTTTATCTCTGCTGCTGTATCTATTATTTGGAAATAATCTCGTGTAGTCCCTTAAAGCAAAAAACCTACAACTAACTCTACAACCCTCATTAGTTTTCAGCACATCTCTAGGCTACTGGGAAAAAGTTCTCATTTGCCTGTTTCCATCATTCAGTTACACTAATATCTCTTTTGAGCCTGCTCAATAAGAGTTCAGATGTATGCACAGCACTGCATTTGCTCTTCGTGTCATATCAGATAAGACCAGAATTACTTTGGATCAGGTCAGCTTGGTGGCCCAAATCCTTCTTGATCTCTGCAGTGCCTTTGATATAATCTTACACTCTGTTTACATAACTTAACTTGGGGCAGTGGGAATCCAGGGCACTGCTCCATTCATTTCTCTCCCAACACTCAACGGGGTTCACCATTCGACTTTTCAATCTTCATTTAAACCTCATACATGTTATAACTAACACAGTCCTATCTTAATGCCAGTCTGTTTAATGTGTATATCAACCCTCTTGCTCACCTCGTTTTTTGTTATGGCCAATCACTGACGTCTTAAGCCAACGACACCCAAATATTAGTCATAATTGGTGGGACTGGCTTGGACTAACTTTCTTACTTGCCTTTTATATATCACTGTTTGGATAAGAAGATGAGCTCCCAATGATCTACTGATTACAGGCTCCCTCTCCATGTGGTCCTTCATGTGGTGGTTTCCATATCTGGGTCCATCTGTTAAATCATCATGTTGTCTATTGAATTTTCGTATCTGGTTCGATAACACTTTCTACTTCTCCACTCAAATCATATGGATAGCCTCTAATTATTTCCACTACATAGTCTGTAATGTCTTCCCTTTCCTCCCTGAGCACAGTAGAAAAACGGTTGAATAGCCTATCATAAATATTCACCTTGATTAGGGTAATTTCCTATAATTAGGGTTGCATAAAATTCTCATTGGGCACCTTCACTTGGTGCAAAATGCAGCCACCTGCCTTCTTCCTAATGTCCCCAGATGTACTTCAGTTTCCCACCAGCTTCTTTACCTTAACTGGCTCCCTTTTGGAAAATGCATTATTTTCAAAACATTTTGAATTTGTTCTTGTGCCTTCAATTGTACAGGCTGAAGTATTTTAGTTACATGCTTTGACCCAAAGTCTTGACTCTTTTTCTTCAATCAGCTTCTCTTAATTTCTTCCACACGCCCAAGGCAACAAAGGCAAATCTGAGTCAAAGAGTATTTTGCAACAAACCTGCTAAATAAAGGAACCTACTCCTCCTCCTCCTTAGACCTTTGTCTAAGCTCCTGAAATTCTGCTGCTTCATTTAAACCGTTTCCGTTCACAGTCTCTATCTTATTATTATTTATCTTCAGCTCATTCGGCATGATTTTACTTCTCTCACTTCAGTTTCTGCCAGCACTAACACACACTTTGGGGCAGTAGTTCGTGCTCCATTAATCTGCGGAAAGATAAATATCTTAATTACATGAAGATAGCATGTAGGTATGTTGAATATTAAAACATAATGATGTTGTTGAAATGCCTTTATGACATTAGGGCTTTGAAAGGAATACTCAGATAGAAGACATACAGAAGGAATTACTCTGAGAAGTTCCAGTTCTTAATGGAGTTCAAGAATTGCAGTTCGTTATTCAGGTGTTTCATTATACAGCCGGACATTTCACAGTCCAGGAACCTGCACACAGAAGACTGGGCTGTGCCATCCGAAACTTAAACATCCAGAGTGTTTCACAGAGTTGGTCTGGGGCATGGGCTTGGAGCAATTAGCAGTAACCAGACCCACTTTTATATTAACTGCTGTGGAGAAAGCTGTGGTACTGAAATCTAACTACGATGTCCGTCGGAAGCCAATGAAAGGCTATTTGCTTATCTTATTAAGACGTTGTAGATCCATTTTCATAATACGTTGCTGCACCGGAGGAGAGACATAATAAGCATTTTATGCAGTAGAGTTTGCATACAAACCAGCTAGAGGAGATGCATCCAGATGGGGGTCACTTACAGTTTTGTAATGGAAGAGCAAAGTCGTGAATCAGTTGCTCTCCTGTTATAATCTTCATATATTTTCCATTTGGATTAGTTGCATTATTTTTGGATTACAATGCACAAATGTCAATGTGTTTAAAATGTTTGTTTCATTGCAACGTTCGAATATATTCATGTTTTCATTTGACCACAGTTTGAATTGATTTTCTTGCAACTGTTTAAAAAAAATTATCATTGTTTAAAAAAATATATATTTTGATTTCTGGGTTATTGATTTTAAATTAAAGCAAAGTTTGAATGAAAGGTTAGAGTGGCTTGATTATTGATTTCTTATTCTAACAATATTCTACGATGTGCAGACAGAGTCTATAAACTGGAATAAAGTGTTATTAGACAGACAGGAACTAAGATCCAGGTTAACAAAACTGAGAAACTCTTTATGACTTTGGCAGGCATCCAAGGCTGCCCGCCAAAGCCCCGCGTCGGAATTACCGCCTATGCGGCCATCTCTCCGTGGGCCCTATTATGAGTTCCCAGCTGGGTGGAAACAGCGTTTCTGCCCGCCGACCCAGTGGGAAACTCACCACAACATTGAAGCCGGCTCCTAATCGAGCTGGTAGCAATGTTGCTGCGTGTCAGGACCCGTTGCGCTTTTTCACCTCCCCAGATGCCCCCTTTCTGCCAGCCTTTGCATGGCGGTCCGACTGCCATGCAAAGGCTGGCAGAAAGGGCTCATAATCCAGAGGGCATCGCTTGCTGCACCACTGCCCTGGCAGATTACGACTGCTGAGAGTACCAGGCTGTCGACTGGTGGCAACCTGGCAGTCGGACTGTGGCGGCTCTGCCACGGTCGTAATGTGGTGGTTGGACCGCCACTATGGCGGCGGTCTGACCGCCACCACAAGTCTGGTGGTCTTAAGACTGCCACACTCGTAATGAGGGCCCAGGTGTCATTAAGAAGCTGCAAGCTCCTTTCCTTTCTGAAGATTATGGAAGAAGCACATCAAGTCCTCTTACCCTGCCAAACCTGTACTTCTGTATTCTCCTTAAATTCCAGGAAAGTGCAGGGCATCCACCACAGAGCATCAGCTGCTTTACCAGCATAACCTTTTCACCTTGACCCCTGCCACAGTTCCGCCAGGAATCAGTGACACTTACTCCACCATATCCAGGCTTTGTTTGTTTACCCTGCTTGGGACCCCTATTCCAAGTATGGCAGGCCCTGGCAGAGCAAACATATTTTGACCCACACGTAAGGGAGAAAATTCACTGCCATCACAGCCATTGTGTTTTTTTTAAACAAACTTGCACATTAGGAGCCTGGTTTCCAAGCAGCACTGGTTCAACAAAGGATCAGTGCTTTAAATGATCCACCACAGTGGTGCCTCCACATAAAGCACAGCGATCTCTGCCTTCCTGTAGTTGAGCTCTTAATAAGGCAGGCGGTCCTTTGTCAGATGAAGGGAGAAAATAGTTTCCTTAACCTGGTGGACTGATAGACCACTCAACAGACTCCAAATGAGCATCTCAGATGTTTTTCATTTGATTTTAGGATAGTGCAGTTTCACCATGCATCATCGACACTGACAAAAGTTGGCCGTCAAACACAACATCCTCTGACTGTTACACTTTAGCCAGGTATCCTCCTCAGAAAACTAGTTTGATAAGTGTACTTTGCATGCTGAGGATGATTAATCCAGCTTTGCAAGGATATGGGTTTTACCAGTGTGTGTGAATACATGTTTACCAAATGAGACAATAAAGAAATCTTCATTCCTAGAGACATAGGAAATACCCAAGGAAACACACAGGAAAATGGTTGTGCCTTGGACTCGAACACTGAAAAGATGAGAGAAAGAGTCTGATTAATACCAGTGCGTATTTTCTCCTTATTTTGGTTAGTGGTAGTGCAGAGACAGTTGAGGGAGGGAATAGATAGAATCCGCAATGTCACTAGGTATGTTTTCCGATTGGTTTGTGGGAGCTAAGAAACAAGAAATTAAAGACACATTGGATATTACTATGGGAGTGTTAGAAGAGGAGTACAGAGTAATTGTCGGTGGCCCCTATCACTCATGAAACATTTGAGAAAGCACTGATAATTTCATCTTCCATCACCACAGTGCATACCACAGAAGTAACCACAACATGAGTGTGTCTAATTTGCAGTTTGGTTTGTCATACTCCTTGTGAATTAAATGTAGTGGTAGACTTATTGTGCTTTGCTAGGACTTTTTCAGTCCTTTTTTAAAGGGCCTCACTTTTGATATTTACCTGTAATTTGAGAACTAACAGCCTTATGAGACAGCCCAGCTAGTACTAAAATATTGCACACCTGCATTGCATAAAGACTAATGACACCTGGAATTACCTGGACGTGCTTTACAGAGTGAAGGCCTTCCTGCTTATTGCTAACTTCAGAACAGCTGACAAAAATCTAATATTATTTGGCCCTTCTAATGCATTATCTGTGGATAACCCACAACACACAGTACAATACAATACACTGACACTGCCCTATACCTGACTTATAATGATCAACACCTCGTGGAGACTAGCCAAAACATGTGACAGCAGCATCGCCTAACTTGAGAACTTCAAGAAAGGGAGACCCTAATGCCAGGCTTCATACATGCTGTGATCCAACGGTATGGAATGCTACTACTGTAAAAATCTGTTATGGTTTTTTTTTCTTTCACTTGAGAAAAAAGTTGTCTCAACTTTTCCACTAATACCTTGGTGGTGTGTAAATGGGTTACAACATGATTTTCCAGAAGAGCATGATCCACCTCTCTCAGCCACCATCTATTCATATGCCAGCTACTTTGGATCCTATGCCCATGCTGCTATGTATCGCTATCCTAGTGTACCGAAATATGTTGTTTCGTAGCTAGATGCTTGTGATACAAAATCCACACATACAAACATACATACTAATTGGTGAGTGAGAGAGCACCTGGCATGGCAGTCCTTATATCTTATGAGGGAAATTACTTTAGAGGGATTGCTTTTTATGTTTTACCTGTTTGTTCTGTTTTAACTGGTTATTGGCCTGAGGGTTCTGCATTTCCTGGTATCTGATTGGGCCTGTTACAGCCCTGTTACTTTTTGCTTGTTTGGTGGCCATCTTGGGTGTGCCACATTACACAGTAAGTCCGATCTCTAGCTGTTGAGGTCACATGACCTCAGGGGCATTACATAAGCAGGCTGATGAGTGGACACAGGCTTTGTGAGTGAAAGAGCACCTGGCATGACAGTTCTTATATCTTTTGAGGGGAATTACTTTGCTAGATTGCTTCTTATGTTTTACCTGTTTGTTCTGTTTTAACTGGTCCTCGGCCCAGGGTGGTCTACATTTACTGATACCTGATTGGGCCTGCTAGAGCCATGTTACTTTCTGCTTGTGTTGCGGCTATCTTGGATGTGCCACATAACATGGGGAGTCCAGGCTCTAGTTGTTGAAGTCACATGACCTCAGGCGCATTACATAAGTACGCTGATGCACAGATGTGCCTAAGGCAAGTTTGTCTGTGCCCATCTATGCCAGTACATCTCTAGGAGCCAGGGACACTGCTGGTTTAATGTGTTCCAAATTTTCAAGGCAAAAGATTATTGCGTTTATACCTATATGTATTCAGGGGAGTTGTGAGAGGTGGGATCCTATGTATATGGGGAGCTTTTGTTGTCCTGCATGTTATTGGCAAAATAAGAGGAAGGGACTAGAACAGGAGGTTGGTTCAGTAATAGGACTAAACACAGATATTTTGAGAGAACTTTGCAAGCACAAATACTTAAATGTGCTTTGCTCAATGCCCGTTCAATGCCAAAACATAGCGTGGAGATCAATGATTTCATAGAGGCTAATAGTTTACTGAGACTTGGACGTGATGATGGATGTCCCTGAGGAGTATGCAATTGTCAGGGTGGATAGAGGAGACCGTGGGGGTGGGCGCTCTGTTGATTGTATTTCAACAAGTGCTATGCTGTACCTTGGCAGTAAGGCACAACCCGGACAGAGAGGGTTGTGAGGTGGGTTCCTTTAGATTACATAGGAAGAATATGCATCTTCTGTCTGGGCTACTAATGTACCACCCTTCAGGCCGTAAAGCTCCGCCCGAACACTGGCACCTTTAAATAGACCTCTACCTCATCAATAGTGATTTTGTCTGTTTGAGGGACTTTAATTTTCCTCTCAAAGTAGAGAATGAGAAAGAATTAACATTTATTTCAGACTTGATGAATAATTTGGGGTTCTCCCAGAGAGTAAAAACAGTCACGCATTCTAGATGGCATTTTTACTAATGGTGATGCATTGAAGGTTGGGGATTGTCTCCCACTTAGATGGTGTGATCATTTTGCAGTGATGTTCTATCTATCTGGAGATACCGCAAAAGTGCTTAAAGCTGGTGGTACCAGTATGGTTAGAAGATGGAGCAGTATTTCAAGCAACAAGTTAGCGCGAAGGCTGGCCACAAAGCTTTGGAGTGTGAAAGATAGTAAGAACTCTCCAGCGGTTACTTCTAATAACTGTGTCTGGTCCACATTGGATGAGCTAGTACCCATTAGGGAAAGAAAGAAGGGGAGAAGGAAAAGTTCTGCTCAGTGGTTCACTGAGGATTTGAAAATACTCAAAATGCAGTGTGGCAGGCAAGAATGGAGATGGAGAATGGACCCTAATTCGGAGGAGGAATCTAAACATAAAGAACTGTCCGAAAGTTATAGAATTGCCATTACGGAGTTGAAGACTCCCTTTTTCCCATAAAATTAGGACAGCAATGAATACACTCTGTGAACTATTCAAGACAGTAAAACATTTGACATCTCCCCCATCCCAACAGGCTTCGGAGAACACACAGGTGTTTTGTGAAAGAGTAGCCACATATTTCAGGGATGCAATTTTGAATATTTTTTTTGATTTCCCTGATACAAAGGACTCCCAGAGTGATGAGCTGGAAGGTGAAAGGCTCAATGAGCAATCTAATAGTAGCACACTAGTTAGCGTCTCAGCTCTCTTTCTCTCCAGAGAGAGAGAGAGAATGGCTTCCTTGCTTATGCAGACTAGATCAGGGTAACCAGAGGACCCTTTTCCACCAAGAGTGCTGCATTTGGCTCCTGAGGTAATCACAGAAGACTTGGGGAAAATCTATGGTCCGGAGATGATTACAGGGGAATATCCACAGAGTTGGAAGGAAAACATCTCCTCTCAAGAAAAAAACGAGTGGAGATGCAAACAATTTGAAGAATCTTCGACCCATCTCTCCTTTGTCGGCCCCTGCTAAAATATTAGAGAGACATCTGAACAAAGAACTAGCCAATTTCCTTGGTGAGAATGATTGCTTAGACCCTTTGCAGCATGGATTTAGGAGCAACCATAGTATGGAGTCCACTTTGACATCTGCGTCTGATTGCATCCGGCGTCAGGTGGATCCAGGGCAGAGCAACCATTTCCGTAATGCTTGACCTGTCTGCAGCCTTCAACACCATTACTCAATCTTTATTTATGAGAAGGCTGTGGTAGGTGGAATTGAGGGGTAAGGCTCTCCAACTGCTAGAGTTTTCCTTAGGAACAGGACGAGTACAGTCAGTTGTGAAGATTTTAGAGCTTGCCCATTTCAATTGCCCTGTCGCGTGCCGCAAGTTTCATCCCTCAGCCTGACTCTGTTCAACCTGTATGTCACGCCGCTGGCACAGCTGATACAGTCATGAGGCTTTCAGTTATGACCCTATACTGATGGCACACAGATCATCATGCCAGTTGGGAAGAACTGGACTTCAGTGGCTATGAGATTCAATACCTGCATGGTGGAGATTAACAGCCGAATGAAGCAAGCTTGCCTCAAAACGAATGGAGAAAAGCAGAAATCTTGTTTTTCGGTGTCAACAACTCCATTTGGAATAATGGTGGGTGGCCAGTGGCCTGTGGACCTTTACCCGTTCCTGTAATGGAAGCGAAGAACCTTGGAATAGTTTTTGATAGTGAACTGACTTTTGGTGCCAGGTCAGTAGGACAATGTGTACCTGCCACTGGATACTCAAGATGCTGTGAAAGATCTTTCATTTCATTCCAGGGGAGCTCCAGATTCCTGTAGTTTTGGCACTTATCACTTTGTGCCTGGATTATTGTAACGCCCTATACCTAAATGTTGCTCAGCATTGCTTAATAAGATCCAATTGATTACAAACGGGGCAGTACACTTAGTCGTAGGGATACCCAAGAGCCATGCTGTGAGGGAGGGCATGAGTTTCTTACACTGGTTCCCGCTCAGAAAACAGATCAACTTTAAGGCATTGTGCCTGGTGCACAAGGCACTTCATCAGTCCGGCTCTGGATACATGAGGTCTGCCTTTGCCAGGTATGCCCCCAGCAGACTTTTGAGATCTGCTGGCAATAACAAAGTTGATGTACCCAGATTTAAGAAGACTATACGGGGAGGAAAGAGCCTTCTCAGTGACATTGGCCAGGTTCTGGGACAAGCTGCCGGATGACATTATAAGGGTAGACTCGTATTTGGCATTTCGCAGGGCAGTTAAAACCTGGTTGTTCAGGAAAGATTACTACGCTTTTGGCATTCTTTCTCCACACATCTCGCTTAGATACTCGTTTGGGTTTAATGCACTGTATAAATGCAAAATACAAATACATACATACATACGTACATGTGCCAAGGTTGATACATTAGTTACTGTAATCTCTACTCACAGCAATAAAATCCACTCACACTTGTACGCTTGCCCATGGGCTTTAGATAGTGACCCAGGATCTACATAAAGTTCAGCTTTTTGAAGGAGTTGAAATAGATTCTACATTCGTTCTCGTAAATCATAACAATCAATAGTAAAGCCAATAGTACTGGCTTCTTTATAAGTGGACGTCCTTCTTAAATAGGGTGATTACAATCTTCTGATCGTTACAGGTACCTTTCCAGCCCTGGACTTTTATGCTATTGTCTAGTGCATTGTGGGTGTTGTTTTCGGTTTTGTTTTCTTTTGAACCAATTGGACTAACACACTTAAAATCAGTGATTTGTGAAAGAGAAAATCAGGACAGGGGATAGTTTGTTGTTGTGATTGTGAAAATAGACGAGTAAGTGAATCTTAAGATGAGTTAACAGTTGGATGGGTTAGTGAGCGGCTGAATGCATCGGTTATCAGTATGTTGAAAATATCAGAAACTGCGCCATTTGCACAGTAATCAGCATAATTTAGATGAGCACTCATTTTAACAACTCGCATCAAAGTCATAGTAGAGCCACATTTCTGGTATCTCTAAAGCAGCACAATTTATTCATAACTAATACACTTTTCATGAGGCCTGGCAACACATAGTGAAATGCATAGTAAATTTGCCACAATATGATTACTGTTTTGATGCACTTCTTGCACATCTGAAGGACTGATTTATAAATTGACTTTGGAAATGTTAATTTATTCGAATTGGGTGAAGGTACTTGATATAAAAACTCAACTGTCATCAGTGGCACAAACATTTAACATTTTGATGGGCAATTGAGACTTTGAATCAGAACTTTGTGTGCTTCACAATAATGAAAGTAGGTAAATTGGGTGCACTTTAATATAGCATTTTGTATTTTCATCAATTGTTTGATATTTTTAACCAGATTTGACACACCAAGGAACAAAGCAGTTATAGCCATATTGTAAAGACAAACAAGAAAATCTCGCTGTGAAACAAAAGAGCCTAGAAAGGACATTCAATCAGAATTCAACAAATCTGTCTAGGCTTGGTCGCTAATTAACATCCTTCATTTTACTCACATCACCATTATGAATGCCTTACAGGTGCCTTATTTAGAATTTGGTGGACAAGCTACTCTTTCAAAACGTGTCTGATATTCTGTTAATCGTATTACAAGTGCAATAAACTATAACACAATTTTATTATGGTGGACAGAACATCTGCTACATTTTTGACACAGTATGCCATCCGGCAATCTCTAAATAATGCCCTAGGGATGCTAATGTTTCGTGCCCCACTTTCTTGTTTCCTGCTGTTGCCTTTATGGCTCCTGAGACTATGGACAGAAATGGAAATACCTAGGGTCCCATAGGCAATGCCAGAGATTGTAGCTGTAATCTCTCATTGACGTCCATGACCACATGCACACTGTTGATCCAGTCACTGGACGTATATTACATAATCTCTGCAGTATGTTCAACAGCCCATTAACAAAACACTTCAAGACATAAACTAAAATACTTCCTTCTTTCCCATTTTGTGCTGACAACGTTCATTGCAACTACTCCTCTTCAAGGTCTACATAAACGTTTTGGATGTCTCATTGTCTTCAGTGAAAGATTGAATAGACATCTTTATGCTGTTGGCGAGCAACAATCAGTATAACAGACATTCTCTGCAATGTCAAAGTGCTTCCCAAACTCCCACTATCGACACATTCAATTAGATCACCGATGTAAAACACAAGTCTTAGAAATGTTCCCTTTCATTTTCTTCCATACATGTGCGTATCATTGTCCTTTGTAACTTGTAGGCAGACTATCCTTCAAGTTAGCAACATCTTCTGGGGAAGGCAATGAACAAGTCCTTCTCGATTAAAAAGCTTAAATGGTTCTCCTCCTTCCACTCACATTTCAGGTGTTTAAAAACAGCAACACCCATTTTCAATTTAAACTTCTATTCTGTATTCTTTGTTCTAAAGATACTTTCCTATATCTCAAATTAAAGGCTGCTCTTGTAATGGAATTCATGTGAAGTCAGGGAGTGAGGTACTCATGCTCTCCCACACTCTCCTTCTCAAAAGACATGCTTCATTGTCTATCCAGTGGACAGCTACAGCACTGCTTCTGACAGCATATGGCACGGAAAGATGGCACCATTGTTTGCCCATGGTGGGCCGTAGCCAGTCACCAGAGAGAAGACTCAGGGCATTTCATCATCATTGTTCGAAATGTGATCTTTGGTTGACAGTCAGGTTACACCCTGTTCAAGCAAGGACCCTCACTCTAGTCAGGGTAAAAGAGAATCACCCTCAGCTAACCCCTGCTCACCCCCTTGGTAGCTTGGCAGAGCAGTAGGCTTAACTTCAGAGTGCTAGGTGTAAAGTATTTGTACCAACACACACAGTAACTTAATTAGAACACTACAAAATGACACAACACAGGTTTAGAACACTAGGAAACATTTATCTAAACAAAACAAGACCAAAACAACAAAAATCCACCATACACAAGTCAAGGTATGAATTTTTAAAGATTAAATCCAAAAATAGCGCTTAGAAACACAAAATGCTTCGATGAGGTTTTAACACGGCGTCGTGATGGAGTCATTCCCAACAATCCGACACTAGCGGCTCCGGCCACGGAGTCATGTAGACCACCAGGTACAGTACCTTGGTGAAGAATGGAAACCAGCTGATGCGTGAAGTCGGGGATCCCGGCGTCTCTGTGCAAAATGTTGAATCCGCACACTTTGAGCGGCGTTGGTCATGGCGTGGTGCGGCGACTTCCACGGAGTTGCGGACTTTGGCGGGGCTGCAGCGGGGTTGGGCCTGCGAAGGTCATTGCGTTCCAGCGAAGATCACGGTGTCGTTTGCAGGCAGCGTTACCGGATTCAGCAGCGGGGGTGGTCCGAAGTCGTCCGAAGTCAATTTCCTTGAATTTTCACCAGCTTTTCCTTTCAAGGCCCCAGGGACTGGATAGGGCACCACTTGTCAGGGCAGGAGTCTCAGCAGAGAGTCCAGGTGCTGGTAAGGGAAGTCTTTGATGGCCCTGAGACTTCAGAACAGGGGGCAAGCTCAGTCCAAGCCCTTGGAGAGTCCTTCTCAAGCAGGAGTATACCACAAAGTCCAGTCTTTTTCCCCTTGTATAGGCAGAAGCAGAAACTGCAGGATAGCTCCATAAAGCACAGCCACAGGCAGTGCAGCACTTCTCCTCAGTTCTTCAACTCTTCTCCAGGCAGAGGTTCCTCTGGATGTCCAGAAGTGATCTAAAGTCTGTGGTTTTGGGTGCCCTTCTTATACCCAATTTCCCCTTTGAAGTAGGCCTACTTCAAAGCAAAGTCTCTTGTGAATGTGAAATCCTGTCTTGCCCAGGCCAGGCCCCAGACACTCACCAGTGGGTTGGAGACTGCATTGTGTGAGGACAGGCACAGCCCTTTCAGGTGTAAGTGACCACTCCTCCCCTCCCTCCTAACACAGATGGTTCATCAGGAAATGCAGACTACACCCCAACACCCTTTGTGTTACTGTCTAGTGTGAGGTGCAACCAGCCCAGTTGTCAAACTGACCCAGACAGGGAATCCACAAACAGGCAGAGTTACTGAAATGGTTGAAGCAAGAAAATGCTCACTTTCTAAAAGTGGCATTTTCAAACACACAATCTTAAAATCAACTTTACTAAAAGATGTATTTTTAAATTGTGAGCTCAGAGACCCCAACCTCCACATGTCCATCCGCTCCCAAAGGGAATCTACACTTTAATCAGATTTAAAGGTAGCCCTCATATTAACCTATGAGAAGGACAGGCCTTGCAACAGTGAAAAACGAATTTAGCAGTATTTCACTGTTAGGGTCAACGCAGTGGGACAGCATCCAAGAACACAGGATGACATCAGGAAGAGGTGAAACGACCTATGGGGGAAGGTGCGTTCTGTGGTATCCAGACACCAGGTAGCCGTACAGAGGACTGGCAGTGGACCCCCACCTCCTCCCCCACAACTAACAACATGGGAGGAGTAAGTCTTGGCGATCATGCATCCTGAGGGCCTCGCAGGAGTAGCAGGAGAACTGGACTCTGGTAAGTCATATCTCAACTATTATATCCCCCCCACCCTACCTGCATGCCATCACAAACCCCAACCTCTACCCTCACTGCCATCACCCCCACACCTCACATATACCCCACTATTACAACCCACACATCCCAATACCAAGCCCTGCATGTGACAACAATGCATGGACACCCATCACAGACCTGCATGGACACCCATCACCAAAGCATGTCCAAGGGATAGACTCACCCAGGGCACACAATCACCAGTCACACAAGGGCCAAGGCGAAATTGCAAGCACAGTAGTAGAGGGAAACACACCCATTGCACAGGATGGCACACACAGATACAATAACAATGCATTTACACCCCGACAGGACCCCTGCACAATGTCACCGCACAGGAGGTGCCAGCCATAGCCAGTCCCCCCACAGAAGAGGCCAACAGTGACGACAGCAGCTCTGCACACCTGGATCAAGATGACCAGCCCAGCCCATCAGGGACCTCTGGACAGTCCGTTCCCCTGCCACAGTCCCAAGCCACCACAGAACCTCCCCCCTCAGGAAACACCATCACAGCACCCACCGGGCCCATGCCACTGTCCCCAGGACACGTCAATCAGCAGTGTGTCCACCACTACAGGGACCCCAGGCAACCCCACTAACACAGGACGATCAGGGACCTGTGGTCAGTGGCAGTGGGCACACGGTTCAGGGGACAGAGGCACAGGATAACAGGGAAGCTGGGAGGACTGCTGTGCGACAGGGGGAAGACAGGCCCAGGGAACCTACTCTCCACTCTCAAACATCATGGAACCATACCACCATTCCCAGGAGACCATGGGCACGGTACTGGGCAAGTTTCAGGAGACCCAGCGGCTGCAGGAGGAACAGTAGCTGAGGATCAGGGAGGACTCGAAGTCCATTAACACCACCCTGGTCACCATTGCAGGGGTGCTGGCAGACATGGCCAACACCATGAGGGATACAGTGGCATACCACCGGGCCCCTGACACCAGCCCGAACGATGAACAGCCTTCCACGTCCGCCGGTGCTAGTGGACAGGAGGTCCCGCCACAGGACTAACAGGCTACCAGCACCCCACCCCCTGCAGAAGGAGAACCACCCTGCAAACAGACCCTGCAATCCAGGAACAAGACAGAGAACATTGCCAAGAACCCCGCCAGAAGATAGGACTCTCCTGATTGTCACCCTTGTGTCTCACTCTGTCACCCTGTCCACCTTGAACTGCTATTACTCCCCTTCCTATTCCCCCTTGGTCAATGCACCTGTGATACAAATAGACTGGACTCTATCCTGGACATTCCACCACCATCCCCTCTACTTATTAGCACTTAAATAAACACCCTTGAATCACAAAACAATCTGGAGTCAGTCTGTACTTTTACAAATGTGTTATTAGAATTTCTTCGACAAATATCAATGTAGATGTTCATTTGCACATACCAATTTATGACAGTTGTTGGGCAGCAGTAAACATAGCAGAAGGCAGAATGAGGTATCCAGATCTGTGAAAAGGAAACCCAAAGTGTACTGTCATGGGCCATATACAGAGGTTAAAAGGCTGACTTCTACAATGTCCTACAGGAGTCAGATATGAGATGAGCAGTGCCAGTCTCTTACCTGTGTATCACTGGAAGTACTGCATGATGATGTTGTTTCGGTTGTCAATATCTTCTTCCTTTGCCTCCTCTTCCTCACTGTCTACAGGCTTCGCAGCTGCCACAAGACCATCATCAGGCCCATCCTCCTGCAGAAAAGGCACCTGGCGTCGCAAAGCCAGGTTGTGCAACATACAGCATGCCACGATGATCTGGCACACCTTCTTCAGTGAGTAGTATAGTGAGCCACCTGTAAGATGGAGGCACCGGAATCTGCCCTTCGGGAGGCCGAAAGTCCGCTCAATAATCCGCCTAGTTCACCCATGTGCCTCATTGTAGCGTTCCTCTGCCCTAGTCCTGGCATTCCTCACTGGGGTCAGTAGCCATGGGAGGCTGGGGTAACCAGAGTCACCTGCAAATGTTGATGGATATCTGTTAGACACACACCAGCCCTTAGGGACTACCCCATACCCAGACACCTATTCATACTGTGTGCTGATCTTGGGCTCACCTATTAGCCACACCCGGTGCCTCTGGAGTTGGCCTATCAAATAAGGGGTGCTGCTATTCTTCAAAATGTAAGCGTCATGCACAGAGCCAGGATACTTGGCATTCACATGAGCGATGTACTGGTCTGCCAAACACACCATCTGCACATTCATTGAATGGTAGCTTTTTCGATTTCTGTACACCTGTTCATTCCTGCGGGGGGGACAAATGCCACATGTGTACCATCAATGGCACCAATTATGTTGGGGATATGTCCCAGGGCATAGAAGTCAGCTTTCACTGTGGGCAAATCCTCCACCTTGGGGAAAACAATGTAGCTGCGCATGTGTTTCAGCAGGGCAGACAACACTCTGGTCAACACATTAGAGAACATTGGCTGAGACATCCCTGATGCCATGGGCACTGTTGTTTGAAAGGGGCCACTTGCCAGGAAATGGAGCACGGACAGGACCTGCACTAGAGGGTGGGATACCTGAGGAATGGTGGATAGCTGACATCAGGTCAGGCTCCAATTGGGCACACAGTTCTTGGATTGTGGCACGATCAAGTCGGTAGGTGATAATGATGTGTCTGTCTTCCATTGTCGACAGGTCCACCAGGGGTCTGTACACCGGAGGATGATGCCATCTCATTATCTGCCCTAGTGGATGTGCCCTATGGAGGAGAATGGTGAGCAGAGAGTCATGTACCACATAGTTTGCACAAGTGTTTCTGCAGTAATGTGACTAAATCCGTGTGTGGCGTTGTCTGTCAGTATTTCTGCCCAAATGTGCTGTGATGCAGCTAGGTGCCATGCCATGTGCCACCCTGAAATGGCGGGTGCCTGGCCTGTAGGGAGGGACAAGGGGAAATGAGGTAACTGTGCTGGTGTTGTGCAGCGTCGCAGTAGGCAGTCAAAGCCCGCCACGCAATTCAGCATTGGTTATCGTTGGGCTCTATGGGTTCCAGGAGCCAATGACGATGTATGCCGGTGGTGACGGTATGCACCGCCGCGGACGTGACTGCCATTTTCTATCTGTTCACTCACTTGATACCTGACCTTCAACAGGAGAGGACCTGCACTGCAAGTGCTGCTGTGACCTGTGTCTGGAAGCAACAATGGCTCGAGTGTCTGGGGAAAGGGCCCCTGCCTTCACTTCGGAGGAGTTGGCGAGACTAGTGGATGGGGTCCTCCCCCAGTACACGCTACTCTACGGTCCTCCAGACAAACAGGTGAGTACACAGTGAGCATGATGCATGGGACATGAATGTATGGAGTGGTGTGGATGGAAGATACATGGGGGGCTGCGGCCTGCATGAGAGGATGGTAAGTGTATGTGTGTGAAGGCATGGGTGGGAAGTGGTGGGCAATGAGTATGAAGAACGGACGGGAGAGTAATTTCCTTTCATCCTGTACCTTTCCTCTAGGTCAGCACCCACCAGAAGAGAGGTATTTGGCGTGCCATCGCTATGGAAGTGCGGACCCTGGGGGTCTATCATAGACGGAGCACCCACTGCCGCAAGAGATGGGAGGACCTGCGCGGCTGGAGCAAGAAGACGGCGGAGGCCCAGCCGGGGATGGCCTCCCAACGTGGAAGGAGTGCCCATCGCACCATGACCCCCCTGATGTTCCGGATCCTGGCGGTGGCATATCCAGAGTTGGATGGGAGCATGAGGGCATCACAACAGCCACAAGGGGGTGAGTACAGTCTCATTCAGCTGACTCTGTGCACTTTACGAGGTGTCTGGGTGGGGGAGGTGAACTGTGGGTTCCCCTAGGCCAGGGCGAACTTGGTAGGGTAGGTCCCTTGTTAGGCAGGCTCTGTGGCACTCCAACCCCAATAGTGGTAGTGCCCATCTACAACTAGTCAGCCTCCTTTGGGTGCCAGGTGTGCAGCAAATAGGGTTAGACATAGTCCCCCATGGGCAGGTGTTTTTCCTACTAACTGCTAGTGCATGGCCTAGTGCATAGGGCTGCTCACTGTGTGTTGTGTCCGCCAATGGTAGTAGTGTTGCTGGCATTGACCATGTGTCTCCTCTGTCTTCCCCCCCTTTTTGTTTTGTCACCCTGTCCTTGTGTGCATTAGCATCATCTGGCGGAGGAGCAGAGGCACCGGAGACGGAGGGAGCTGCATCCCACATGGCCCAGGAGGGTGAATGTACGGAGTCTGAGGGCACCAGTGGGACGGAGGGCGAGGGGAGCTCCATGACGGGGAAACTTTTCCTGGCTAACACAGACCTCTTCCCTACTCCTCCCCTCCTGTCCTTTCCCTAGGGCCAGGATGTCTAGAGCCCAGACCAGCACCTCAGCCACCAAATCGTCGTCCACTGTAGCCCCTGCAAGTCCAGGAGGATCGAAGGGGGCACCCATCAGGGCTGCCAGTGTGCCACCTACTGAAGCTCAGGACCACCCGATTCCACCACCTGCCAAGGTAAAGAAGGGGCCAGCATGCAGAAGGGAAAAGCTCCACCACCCACCCAGCAAGGCCTCATCCAGAACCAAAGAGGACAGTGCCAAGGTCCCAGCAGTGACTACCAAGGTGGGGAAGGGACACAAAAGCAAAAGAAAGTCACCTCAGGGCACTGAGCCTCCTGGTGAGGGACTGGTGACCCTCATTTCTCATAACAGGCCACCAACCTGTTCCACGTTGAGCACCGCTGCAACAACCACCACGTGCACCGCCACCTGCACTGCCATCTGCACCACCACCTGCACGGCAGGTGCCACAACTACAGTCACCAGCATCATCCCCAGTGGGCTGCTGTCCGAGGCTGCAGGAGACGGCCTGGTGTCTCCCTGCATTACTACAGACACCTGCACCACGGGCAGCACCGCCAGCATCTCCGCCGCAGACACCGCAGGAGCCACTGTCCCTGCCCCGCTATGTGCCCAGCCAATGCCACTAGATAGGACATCAGCATCATCCCCAGTGGGAAGCTGTCCGAGGCTGCAGGAGAAGGCCTGGTGTCTCCCTCCACTACTACAGACACCTGCACCACGGGCAGCACCGCCAGCATCTCCGCCAGAGATACCACCGCAGACACCGCCACCTGCCCCGCGACGTGCCCAGCCAGTGCCACTACACTGGACATCAGCAGCATCCCCAGTGGGCAGCTGTCCGAGGCTGCAAGAGATATCCTGGACCCTGCACACACTACATGAGGCACCACCGCCAGTACTGGCACTACCTGCAGTTTGCAGCCTAAGTTGCTGCATGGTGGAGTGTGGCTCTGCCTCCCTGGAGTATCACGCTACTTGTTCCATGAAAATCCCGTGGCTCAGACACCCAGGTGAGGGAATGGGAACTGCCACACCCCAGGTGCAGCATCACTGGGCACCAAGCCCCTTCCAGAACCAGTGGAGAAAAACATACATTAACACAGTCCTTGGCAGGATGAAGCACTCTGGACACCAAGCCCCCTCCAGAACCAGTGGAGAAAAGCATCCACTAACACAGTCCTTGGCAGGATGAAGCACACTGGGCACAAAGCCCCCTCTGGAACCAGTGGAGAAAAGAATCCACTAACACAGTCCTTGGCAGGATGAAGCATTCTGGGCACCAAGCCCCCTCCAGAACCAGTGGAGAAAATCATCCATTAACACAGTCCTTGGCAGGATGAAGCACTCTGGGCACCAAGCCCCCTCCAGAACCAGTGGAGAAAAGCATCACTAACACAGTCCTTGGCAGGATGAAGCACTCTGGGCACCAAGACCCCTCCAGAACCAGTGGAACATGTCACCGATTTGAGAGACTGTGGCTTTGTACTCCCCAGGAGCAAGCAGTGGGCAAACCACCCACTTGAGAGACTGTGGCTTTGCACTCCCCATGAGCAATCAGTGGGCAAACCACCCACTTGAGAGACTGTGGCTTTGTACTCCCCTGGACCAAGCAGTGGGCAAAGAACCCACTTGAGAGACTGTGACTTTGCACTCCCCAGGAGCAAGCAGTGGTCAAACCACCCACTTGAGAGACAGTGGCTTTGCACTCCCCAGGACCAAGCAGTGGGCAAAGCACCCATTTAAGAGACTGTGACTTTGCACTCCCCAGGACCAGGCAGTGGGCATGGAGCCCCCTCAAGGAACAGTGGCATCGTCCCATCATCCGGCTGAGGTGCTCCCCTCCCCTTCCTCCTGAGGTGCCTGTTTTTTTTTCTACCTGATGCTCCTGCAGTGTTCTCTCCATTTTGAGGCAGGTGTCATGTGTGGGCTTCGCCCATGCTTTTTGGGACCACTGGTCCACGGACATTTAATGGGACAGTATAAGGACTTGTGTACTTGCTGTATATATTTGTATATACTGATTATTTACTGTGCTCTTGGCATGTCTGATTGTTCAAACTCATTTCGTTTGGTCCTTGCGTTCTTCCAGGTGGTGACGGGTGTATCTGTGATGTTATTGGATATGTGTGTGTGTGTTGTTCTGGGTGGGGGTGTTGCGTGTGTGTGTCACTCTCTTTTCCCTCCTCCCCTCCCCTGTGTGCTAGGTGCAGTACTCACGTGGTCGTCACCGCCATCCTTCGTACTCCTGGGAGATGAGAAGATACACCAACATTGGTAACACCTGTAGTTCGGGCTCCATGGCGTCCTGGTTCCTCGTTGGGTGTCGAGAGGTGAGTGGTTTCCCTTCCAAAGACTGTGGGGGTCATTCCGACCCGGACGGAGGAAGCACCGCCAACAGGCTGGCGGTGCTTCATGGGCAATTCTGACCGCAGCGGTAAAGCCGCGGTCAGAAAAGGGCAACCAGCGGTTTCCCGCCGGTTTACCCCTGCCCAACAGAATCCTCCATGGCGGCGCTGCTCGCAGCACCGCCATGGGAATTCCGACCCCCTTCCCGCCAACCTGGTCCTGGCGGTAAAAACCGCCAGAAACAGGATGGCGGGAACGGGTGTCGTGGGGTCCCTGGGGGCCCCTGCACTGCCCATGCCACAGGCATGGGCAGTGCAGGGGCCCCCTAACAGGGCCCCATAATGATTTTCAGTGTCTGCCTAGCAGACACTGAAAATCGCGACGGGTGCCAATGCACCCGTCGCACACCAGCAACTCCGCCGGCTCCATTCGGAGCCGGCTTCATCGTTGCTGGGGCTTTCCCGCTGGGCGGGCGGGCGGCCTTTTGGCAGTCGTCCGCCCGCCCAGCGGGAAAGTCAGAATGACCGCTGCGGTCATTTGACCACGGTGCAGTCTTCTGGCGGGGGAACTTTGGCGGGCGGCCTCCGCCGCCCGCCGAAGTTGGAATGACCCCCTGTTTCTGCTGTGCTTTTGATGGCGTTGGTACCGCCCCGGAAAAGCTGGCGGATTGGTGCCTTGTAATAGTGTGTCTCCCGCTTGTCTGTTGGCGGTTACCGCCGCGGTGTTTGTTTCTACCGCCATGGCTGTCGGTGCGTTAAAGTGGCTGTCTGTGTTGGCGGTTTCCGCCATCGTCCTAATTCAATTTTTTTTACCGCCGGCCTGTTGACGGTATTACCGCCGCTTTATCACCGACCGCCAGGGTTGTAATGAGGGCCTATATGTCCTACCTTAACCATACACTGCACCCTGCCTTCGGAGCTACCTTAGGAGTGTTTGACATGTAAGAAAAGGGAAGGTTTAGGCCTGCAAGTGGGTACACTTGCCAAGTCGAATTTACAGTTAAAACTGCACACAGAGACACTGCAGCGGCATGTTTGAGACATGATTACAGAGCTACTTATGTGGGCGGCACAACCAGTGCTGCAGACCCACTAGTAGCATTTGATTTACAGGCCCTGGTACCTCTAGTGCACTTTACTAGGGACTTTCTAGTAAATCAAATGTGCAATCATGGATAAACCAATCACATACACATTTTTTTTAAAAGAAGCATTTTCACTTTAGCACTAATTAGCAGTGGTTAAGTGCCCAGAGTAACAAAAACGGCAAAATCAGAGTTCAGCACACATCAACAACCTGGGGAACAGAGGCAAAAAGTTAAAGGAGACCACGCCAAGGATGAAAAAGTCTAAAACGTACTTATATTTCACTTTAAAAATCAATGCAGCAATTTCTCAGACGGGGTCCCCAAACATTCTTGTTGTACTGGTGGCAGCAGTTAGCCACATGAGCGAGTATTTGGCTTTGTTCTCCAGTGTCTTCAGGTCAGCCAGGTATATGGGCCATGCAGATTGTGCAGTGGCAAACACGTAGGGTACAAACTCATTTTACCTAGTCACAGCCAGCAGCTCCAATCAAAAAGCTGTCTTATGCTCTATAACTATGAGAAAAGACCCTCAATGGCCAAGATTTTTGGTCAATGGGGTATGAGGCTGAATTTGTTGCTAAGCTAAGATGCTTGACAGAGACACCCAACTCAACTCATCTTCGTGGTAATGCATGACAATCTATAGTCTTCGCAGTGAGGTAGTGTTATCAAGCAAATGTGTTAGTCTAACTTGAAATACATGACACTTGGCAGGACTGCAAGACAAAACAGTATTTCAAATCAATGGTTCACTCAGGGGAAAGAGGAAACAGCAAATATTAATTCTGTACAAAAATACCAACACAAAAGATAGGTAAGAAAAATAATACTTGTCTGACAGAGAAGAATACAGACGTTAATTTATGTACACCAAAAAAGAAAACGAGAGTTAAAAATATATCAACACCTCGTAGCATCACACACACACATATATATAAAAACAACGTGACGGCACAGTGCAAATAAGTGAAGCGATGTGCAGAAAGACTTGTACAAAGTATAATTAAACCAAACAAAAGTCTGCAAGTGAATATATCATTCAGTTATTAATTTGGAGACAGAAAGATGTCTGCGGTCTAAGTTGAAAAAAAACATATCCTATTGTGTACGGAACAGAGTCAACGTTTGACCCCAACGGTTTAGTTGACCGGGATCGTCATCAGTGGAGTTGTTGAAAGATACTTCTAAAAACAAAACCTATGGAACACAAATGAAAAGAAAATTAACAGATAGTCACCGTTCTTGTAACTTATACAAGTGGAACATGCAGCACTAGACCAGATAAGCTTACCTAATAGATATTAGACAGAATGCATCAAGGCAAACAAGGTATTATAGAAGCAAAGTGCAACACACAAATATACAGGTAGAACAATATAAGAGCCAACAAATTGCACTCAAGACTCAGAAAGCACAACACACACCAACTGTATCTTTCGTATCAGAAGAATGTCAGAGAGGATATTACAGTGCCTAAAACAACAGTAGCACGTCACAAGTAACGTTACATCATCCAAAGGAAACAATCTGCAATTCAGACCCAAAGAAAGAGCCATAAGGATATCTGCTGATTTGATATAAATTGGAAGGCACATTTACATATAAATGCAAGAATATAATGGCTCAACTAAGAGGATTAAAGCTTACATGTGAGAAGCACACCGAACGGTTTAGGGAACCAACTATGGGTAGGGATACATTGCAACTATCACTCCAAAGAATTCACAACCACGGAGAACAGAAAAGCAAAGCTGAGGCAGGCAAACGTCCACAGCTTCGAAAGACAATCAGGGGACGTAAACACAAATGCCCACACCACATCAATGCCTGACCAAGCAGAACCGCTGAAATATGGGCAGTATGCTGACAACTTCAAGCAAGCATTTGTAATGCAATGGGTCTCGCATTTGCTCGAGTTAGAACTATTAGCTTTGCCACTTAATTTGAAAATGAAAAGTAAAACAATTGATATAAAGAAGACAATTCAAACCGCCTGTTCTTAACTGGCAATCAGTGTAATTCTTTCAAAGCCATGGAAGAAGGACCATGTCTGGATTTATACAAGGCTGGTTTGCCTGCTATTGTTTGTACACCAAAGAGTATTTTTGTTAAGTATTTAAGAGCGTCGAGCAGTACTGTATTGCAGTCGTCTATCCTACTCAGAACCGTGCTCTGGACTACTAGCTTTGCAGATGGCTGCGGCAGCAGTAGAACACTTTTTCAGAGATTTCGAAGTAAAGCAAAGCAGGTGGTTTCTGTTTTATTAAAATGTGCTTCCATATTGTTTATCACCCAGGTAGACTCCCAAATTTCTGTCTACGTGTGCTGGTTTTAGGTCTTCGGACCCGATCCAAGGACAGAAGTCCTTTGGAAGGGAATACGTTTCTTTGGAGGGGGAACAAATTCCCCCTATAGCAAAGTTCCTTTGGAAAGCTGTTAGAGAAAAAGACAAAAGTAAAGCTTCAGATGTTCTGGGAGTAAGATGATGAGCTATACCCGCCTAAATTTGCTCAGATATTTGTCGGAGTGCTATGGCAATTCTTTTAGCTGCAGTGTCTCCTTATGTACTGAAATTAATTGGTTCCATGTTGAATGGTTATTTGGAATTGTGATTGCTAATGTTTCTAGTGTATACTTTTTATGTGTGGGTTCATGCTGTATGGGTTTCTGTGTGCGTGCGTATTTTCTGTTATATGTCCTTTTAAAGATAAATAACACTTCCATTGCCATTGTACCTCTCTAATACAATTTCATTTCCGTAGAGCAGCCTTTTGCTATCCTCGGAAAGAAGCTGAACGGCGGGATCACAATATTACCATAACTTGAAGCGAAGTATTATTTTATTGTTAGAAATGGGGTTTTTGGTTGGCAGTTAGGTTGCCCTCTGTCCAAGCAAGAACCCTCACTCTAGTCAGGGTAAGTCACACACAATCCAAAATCAGCCTGTGCTCACCCTCCGGTAGCTTGGCACGAGCAGTCAGGCTTAACTTAGAAGGCAATGTGTAAAGCATTTGTGCAATAAATCATACAACACCATAGTATAACACCACAAAAATACACCACACAGTGTTTAGAAAAATATAGAATATTTATCTGGATAATTGTAGGTAAAAACGATCAAAGTTGCAATACGAATTTGTAACGATATCACTGAAAAGTGATATTAAGAGTCTTTAAGTCTTTAAAAAGCAATAAAGGGTCTTTCAAGCACAGAGTACCTGGTTTCTGGTGGGAAATCTCCTCAGAGGGCCACAGGAGAAGAGATGCGTGGAAAAAGGGGTGTGTGCGTCGATTTCTCCTCAGCACACACAGACTTGCGTCGTTCTTTTCCACGCGGGGAAGTCGGGCGTCGTTTTCCGGCGCGCGGACAGTCTCTTTTTGTGGATCGCGGGGATTACCAGATGTCCCGGGTCTCTGCGTGGATTCTCCTGCTTATTTTCCGGCTGCGCGTCGTTCTGCGGGGCTGCGCGTCGAAGTTTCGATCTCACGGTAGGCGTCGCGTCGATTTCTCCTTGGAAGTCGGGCGGCGTTGTCCTTGCGAGGCCGTGCGTCGAAATTTTGGTCTCACGGCAGGCGTCGCGTCGATTTCTCCTTGGAAGTCGGGCGGCGTTGTCCTTGCGAGGCCGTGCGTCAAAGTTTCGCACTCACGGTAGGTGTCGCGTCGATTTCTCCTTGGAAGTCGGGCGGCTTTGTCCTTGCGAGGTTGTGCGTCGAAGTCTTGATCGTCCCGAGGGCGTCGCGTCGATCAGCGTCGGTGTGCGGCGTTTTTCTCGCCGCGAAACAAGCTGTGCGTCGAAATGTTCGGCGCACGGAGCGTCCAAGTGAAAGGAAGAAGTCTTTTTGGTCCTGAGACTTCAAGGAACAGGAGGCAAGCTCTATCCAAGCCCTTGGAGAGCACTTTTACAGCCAGACAAGAGTTCAGCAAGGCAGCAGGGCAACAGCAAGACAGCAGTCCTTTGTAGAAAGCAGACAGGTGAGTCCTTTGAGCAGCCAGGCAGTTCTTCTTGGCAGGATGTAGTTTCTGGTTCAGGTTTCTTCTCCAGCAAGTGTCTGATGAGGTAGGGCAGAGGCCCTGTTTTATACTAAGTTGTGCCTTTGAAGTGGGGGTGACTTCAAAGAGTCTCTAAGAAATGCACCAAGTTCCCTTTCAGCTCAATCCTGTCTGCCAGAGTCCCAGTAGGGGGTGTGGCAGTCCTTTGTGTGAGGGCAGGCCCTCCACCCTCCCAGCCCAGGAAGACCCATTCAAAATGCAGATGTATGCAAGTGAGGCTGAGTACCCTGTGTTTGGGGTGTGTCTGAGTGAATGCACAAGGAGCTGTCAACTAAACCTAGCCAGACGTGGATTGAAGGGCACAACAAGTTTTTAGTGCAAAGAAATGCTCACTTTCTAAAAGTGGCATTTCTAGAATAGTAATATTAAATCCGACTTCACCAGTCAGCAGGATTTTATATTACCACTCTGGCCATACTAAATATGACCTTCCTGCTCCTTTCAGATCAGCAGCTGCCACTTCAACAGTGTATGAGGGCAGCCCCAATGTTAGCCTATGAAGGGAGCAGGCCTCACAGTAGTGTAAAAAACGAATTTAGGAGTTTTACACTACCAGGACATATAACTACACAGGTACATGTCCTGCCTTTTACCTACACAGCACCCTGCTCTAGGGGTTACCTAGGGCACACATTAGGGATGACTTATATGTAGAAAAATGGGAGTTCTAGGCTTGGCAAGTACTTTTAAATGCCAAGTCGAAGTGGCAGTGAAACTGCACACACAGGCCTTGCAATGGCAGGCCTGAGACAAGGTTAAGGGGCTACTGAGGTGGGTGGCACAACCAGTGCTGCAGGCCCACTAGTAGCATTTAATCTACATGCCCTAGGCACATGTAGTGCACTCTACTATGGACTTACAGGTAAATTAAATAGTCAATCATGGATAAACCAATCAATAGTACAATTTACACAGAGAGCATATGCACTTTAGCACTGGTTAGCAGTGGTAAAGTGCTCAGAGGTCAAAAGCCAACAACAACAGGTCAGAAAAAATAGGAGGAAGGAGGCAAAAAGTTTGGGGATGTCCCTGTCAAAAAGCCAGGTCCAACATGACCCCCCACCAGCCTAAAGCCAGGGGAGAACAATCACTATCCTGATGTACTTCCCTGTTTGAGGCGACAGAACAAGGACCCAGGCCCACAACAGCAGGGGCATGCTCCAGTTCTTCGCCTTCCTGACTCCCATTGGATCCCTCTGTCCATACTCTCAGGGCCCACTAAGCCCATCCATGGGGAACCTTTCTCCTTTCCTGCGGATCCCATCTGTGCAGCACCTAACCTTACTTTGCTCACAGATGTATCCCAGGAGCAGGATAGTACCACCATGACCAACATAGTGGTGTTGCCCACTCTACCCCTGGGGTGTGACACTTGTCCCTTCCCCAGGGATAACTCTGTCCACCCGGACAGCAAGCCACAGTGATTACTGACAGCTGCCAGGGATGAGAGCCAGGCCCCAGGCCTCTCAAAGCTCTCCAACCACTGTGGCTGTGGAGAGTGGGGGGCGGTAGCCCCAGGTGCTGGGCACCCTTTAACCACTCTCCCTTCCACCAGGTCAGGGATGACAGCCTGAACCTGGTCCTCCCCTCTGGGGCTTTGTACCCTCCCTCCTGGAGCGGTACCCCCAGAGTCCAACATGGTCAGGGTGCTTACAGAAGTCACCCTGTACCATTCCTCCACCAGTGCAGGGCTGTTAACCTGCCACTGGCCCTCCAACCTGGGGCCTGTACCTTCAGGTTGGACTAGGGCCCGGGGTGAGGCTTCCCTCCCCCTGCCCTCCCTTCTGGGGTCCAGCACCCTCTAACTAGGAGTGGCCTCCTCAGAAGACAACATGGTAGGGGCACTGTTATCAGTAGCCCCTCCCTCCAGGTCCGGGGGGACACCCTGAACCTGGTCTTCCAGCCCAGGGTCTGTACCCTCAGACTGGATCACCGCCTGGCAAACCAGGACTTCCGGGGAGGCACACCTACCCCCCACCAGGTCAGAGTTTAACCTCTGCACCTGCCCATTCAACTCAGAGTCACCACCCTGAAGTTGAACAATTGCCTGGCACGCCAGGACTTCCTGGAGGGCACACTGACCCTCCACCAGGTCAGAGTTTAACCTCTGCACCTGACCATTCAACTCAGAGTCACCACCCTGAAGTTGAACAATTGCCTGGCGCACCAGGACTTTCTGGGAGGCACACCTACCTCCCACCAGGTCAGAGTTTAACCTCTGAGCCTGGTTCCCCAACCCAGGGTCACCACCCTGAGGTTGGGCAATTGCCTGGCACGCCAGGATTTTCTGGGGGGCACACCTACCCCCCACCAGGTCAGAGTTTAACCTCTGAACCTGGTCATCCAACCCAGAGTCAACACCCTGAGGTTGGACAATTGCCTGGCACAGCAGGGCTTCTTGGGAGGCACACCTACCTCCCACCAGGTCAGAGTTTAACCTCTGAACCTGGGTATCCAACCCAGAGTCACCGCCCTGAGGTTGAACAATTGCCTGGCACGCCAGGACTTTCTGGGGGGCACACCTACCCCCCACCAGGTCAGAGTTTAACCTCTGAACCCGGTTATCCAACCCAGAGTCAGCACTCTGAGGTTGAACAATTGCCTGGCACGCCAGGACTTTCTGGAGGGCACACTGACCCTCCACCAGGTCAGAGTTTAACCTCTGAACTGGGCCATTCAACTCAGAGTTACCACCCTGAAGTTGAACAATCGCCTGGCACGCCAGGACTTCCTGGAGGGCACACTGACCCTCCACCAGGTCAGAGTTTAACCTCTGAACCTGGTTCTCCAACCTAGGGTCACCATCCTGAGGTTGGACAACTGCCTGGTACACCAGGGCTTTCTGGGGGGCACACCTACCCCCCACCAGGTCAGAGGTTAACCTCTGAACCTGGATATCCAACCCAGAGTCACCACCCTGAGGTTGAACAATTGCCTGGTATACCAGGACTTTCTGGGGGGCACACCTACCCCCCACCAGGTCAGAGTTTGACCTCTGAACCTGGCCATCCAACCCAGAGTCGACACCCTGAGGTTGGACAACTGCCTGGCACGCCAGGACTTTCTGGGGGGCACTCCTACCCCCCACCAGGTCAGAGTTTAACCTCTGAACCTGACCATCCAACCCAGGGTCAACACCCTGAGGTTGGACAATTGCCTGGCACAGCAGGACTCCTTGGGAGGCACACCTACCTCCCACCCGGTCAGAGTTTGACCTCTTCACCTGGTAAGCCAACCCAGAGTCATCACCCTGAGGTTGAACCATTGCCTGGCATTCCAGGACTTTCTGGGGGGCACATCTACCCCCCACCAGGTCAAAGTTTAACCTCTGAACCCGGTTATCCAACCCAGAGTCACCACCCTGAGGTTGAATCTTTGCCTGGCATGCCAGGACTTCCTGGGGGGCACTCTCACCCCCCACAAGGGACACGCCGTCCCCAAGGGCCACACAAGAGTCTGGTTGGCGCAGGTCTCCCGACCTCTGCCCATCCGGCAGAGTCTGGGTTTCCCCCAAACCAGAAACGGTTTCACCTGGGTCATTCCTGGGGGGCTCTGCTCTCAGAGCTGACCCCTGACTTTCAAGATCCTCCACTGGGGTCGGCCACCCCCTCTCAACCCTATGTCTGGACTTCTGCACCCCCTCACTAGGAGGGGTACTGCCAGACACCAGAACTGGTGGGATGCTGGTTACAGTCACCCCCCCAAGTTCTTCTGACACTGCGGGACTTCCCTCAAAAGGTGGCCCTACGGTACAGACTAGGCTTCCCTCCTGGTGTTCCCTCATGGAACCCTCCAGGACCTGGGACCTACCTGGGACACTACAATCCTTTCCCACCTTACTCGGTTGGGAACCACCTAGACCACTCCCTTCAGGAGCACCCCCAAATGCCTCTTCAGACTCTCTGGTACTCACCCAGAAGTCTGCCTCCATTGTAAGTTCCCTGGGGTCAGAGAACTCACACTCCACCTGGTGTTGGCGTAGCTCTGGAAAATAAGGACCAGACATATGCTCTCCAGCAATTACATCACTCTGCCCTTCACATGTATTAACCACAGTACCCTTCACCCAACCACCTAGTAACTCAGCCTTGGAAAAGCACTCTACATCACCCTCTTGAGACTGGTGAGACAGTTTCTGTCTGTCCCTGACACTCAACCCAAACTCTTCTGGGATGTCTCTACACTCTATATCCAGGACGTCCACCAGGGGGGAACCCTTTTCTCTGTCACTCTCTGCTAGAGTCAGTAAAGTGTCCCTCCCCCCAGTAGGAATATGACTCCCTTTGCCAGTTCCCCAACCCTCCTCAGGGACCCTGTGCATAACGGGAACTACCTCATACCCTTGAACCACCCGGGGTGTGTCAACTCCCTTCTTCAAGTTGGGCACCACATCTCTGGGCTTGTGCCCTTCTTCAGCATTACTAGATGCAAGATTTTTGCTGCCACCATCTGAACTGGACTCAGCCCTTCCGGCCTCCAGTTTCAGCTCTTTACAGCTCAGCTCTTGAGCTGCAATCTTTTCTTCTTCCAGGGCTAAGAGACTTGCTGCCTCAGCCCTTTCAATAAACTCATCTAGCTCTTCCATCCACCGTGCTTGAGCCATGAGCCATTCTTTTCTCACTGGGTCTCTTTCCTCATCTGAGTCGTCTTCCTCCTCATCTGAGTAGTCCTCCTCCTCCTCTGAGGGGTACTTAGTCATTTGGTTTCTTGCTGCCTCTCTCTCTGCCCATCTGTCTTCCTCCCAGACTATGTAGGCATGTAGCATCTCTGCTTTAGTAGATCTCTTTGCTACAGGAAGGCCACATTCTCTGCAAAGCTTCCTTAGGTCAGCCTTAGTGAGGTGGTCAGTAGGCAAAAAGAATAAGTAGGTAAGCGATCCCATTCTGATAGGATCTTACCAGCAAAAACCAAAATCCAAAGTCCAAAATATCAATAGTATATCCAGGAGGACATCAGAGACCAAAAGTCAAAAAGAGATGAAAAATCAAGTTGACCTTCAACTGCGGGTAGGTAGTGAAATACTTAGCTACTGTATGTCACTGCACAAACACAAGTCCTATCCTCACCGCTGATCACCAATGTTAGAAATGGGGTTTTTGGTTGGCAGTTAGGTTGCCCTCTGTCCAAGCAAGAACCCTCACTCTAGTCAGGGTAAGTCCCACACAATCCAAAATCAGCCTGTGCTCACCCTCCGGTAGCTTGGCACGAGCAGTCAGGCTTAACTTAGAAGGCAATGTGTAAAGCATTTGTGCAATAAATCATACAACACCATAGTATAACACCACAAAAATACACCACACAGTGTTTAGAAAAATATAGAATATTTATCTGGATAATTGTAGGTAAAAACGATCAAAGTTCCAATACGAATTTGTAACGATATCACTGAAAAGTGATATTAAGAGTCTTTAAGTCTTTAAAAAGCAATAAAGGGTCTTTCAAGCACAGAGTACCTGGTTTCTGGTGGGAAATCTCCTCAGAGGGCCACGGGAGAAGAGATGCGTGGAAAAAGGGGTGTGTGCGTCGATTTCTCCTCAGCACACACAGACTTGCGTCGTTCTTTTCCACGCGGGGAAGTCGGGCGTCGTTTTCCGGCGCGCGGACAGTCTCTTTTTGTGGATCGCGGGGATTACCAGATGTCCCGGGTCTGTGCGTGGATTCTCCTGCTTATTTTCCGGCTGCGCGTCGTTCTGCGGGGCTGCGCGTCGAAGTTTCGATCTCACGGTAGGCGTCGCGTCGATTTCTCCTTGGAAGTCGGGCGGCGTTGTCCTTGCGAGGCCGTACGTCGAAATTTTGGTCTCACGGCAGGCGTCGCGTCGATTTCTCCTTGGAAGTCGGGCGGCGTTGTCCTTGCGAGGCCGTGCGTCAAAGTTTCGCACTCACGGTAGGCGTCGCGTCGATTTCTCCTTGGAAGTCGGGCGGCTTTGTCCTTGCGAGGTTGTGCGTCGAAGTCTCGATCGTCCCGAGGGCGTCGCGTCGATCAGCGTCGGTGTGCGGCGTTTTTCTCGCCGCGAAACAAGCTGTGCGTCGAAATTTTCGGCGCACGGAGCGTCCAAGTGAAAGGAAGAAGTCTTTTTGGTCCTGAGACTTCAAGGAACAGGAGGCAAGCTCTATCCAAGCCCTTGGAGAGCACTTTTACAGCCAGACAAGAGTTCAGCAAGGCAGCAGGGCAACAGCAAGACAGCAGTCCTTTGTAGAAAGCAGACAGGTGAGTCCTTTGAGCAACCAGGCAGTTCTTCTTGGCAGGATGTAGTTTCTGGTTCAGGTTTCTTCTCCAGCAAGTGTCTGATGAGGTAGGGCAGAGGCCCTGTTTTATACTAAGTTGTGCCTTTGAAGTGGGGGTGACTTCAAAGAGTCTCTAAGAAATGCACCAAGTTCCCTTTCAGCTCAATCCTGTCTGCCAGAGTCCCAGTAGGGGGTGTGGCAGTCCTTTGTGTGAGGGCAGGCCCTCCACCCTCCCAGCCCAGGAAGACCCATTCAAAATGCAGATGTATGCAAGTGAGGCTGAGTACCCTGTGTTTGGGGTGTGTCTGAGTGAATGCACAAGGAGCTGTCAACTAAACCTAGCCAGACGTGGATTGAAGGGCACAACAAGTTTTTAGTGCAAAGAAATGCTCACTTTCTAAAAGTGGCATTTCTAGAATAGTAATATTAAATCCGACTTCACCAGTCAGCAGGATTTTATATTACCACTCTGGCCATACTAAATATGACCTTCCTGCTCCTTTCAGATCAGCAGCTGCCACTTCAACAGTGTATGAGGGCAGCCCCAATGTTAGCCTATGAAGGGAGCAGGCCTCACAGTAGTGTAAAAAAACGAATTTAGGAGTTTTACACTACCAGGACATATAACTACACAGGTACATGTCCTGCCTTTTACCTACACAGCACCCTGCTCTAGGGGTTACCTAGGGCACACATTAGGGATGACTTATATGTAGAAAAAGGGGAGTTCTAGGCTTGGCAAGTACTTTTAAATGCCAAGTCGAAGTGGCAGTGAAACTGCACACACAGGCCTTGCAATGGCAGGCCTGAGACAAGGTTAAGGGGCTACTGAGGTGGGTGGCACAACCAGTGCTGCAGGCCCACTAGTAGCATTTAATCTACATGCCCTAGGCACATGTAGTGCACTCTACTAGGGACTTACAGGTAAATTAAATAGTCAATCATGGATAAACCAATCAATAGTACAATTTACACAGAGAGCATATGCACTTTAGCACTGGTTAGCAGTGGTAAAGTGCTCAGAGGTCAAAAGCCAACAACAACAGGTCAGAAAAAATAGGAGGAAGGAGGCAAAAAGTTTGGGGATGTCCCTGTCAAAAAGCCAGGTCCAACATTTATGTATAACTTTTTGATCGAAAGGGATACAACTAGGGTTTGGGGATCACAAAACGTTTTAGCCCTACTTGCATTTTGGAGTCATAGACAGTAAAAATTTCTCCAAAAGCAATGTTTGACAAATTTATAGCAAGCCGTTTAAAAATATGAAAATGCGTTAAAAATAAATGGTTTAAATAATGTTTGCAGTGATCATTTGTGGGATGCACTGAGGGAGTTGTTACAGCTCAATTTAGCACCTTGTGATGTGTTTGCAAAACTATAACCGTCATAATCCTTTGTGTCTTAGGGGTTTTGCCTTTTCATAAATCAATTTAAAAATTAATACATTTATATATATATATAATTATTAACAAATAAAATTAATATATCTCTTAGAGAGCTTGTTATCGCGATATTTTTTTTTGCTCTTAAAATATTTTAACTGGATATAATTCAGTCAAAAATACGGAACACGGACTGTTCAATTTTAGTATTCAGGAGGAAAAAAAACGTCATGATTGACTTGACCGATTTGTTCCGCCTCATTGCCTCCTGACCACCAAAATAAACCGCTCAGGCTTTGAAAATGCGAAGACAGGCTGAATTAGTGCTCGCCATCTATTTTTGTCCGATTGCACGGTATTAGGACTGCGGGGAGAATGTCAAGGGGGGGCATTTAATAGTGTTGGTTCTGCTTGACGAGCCTTTTCGATTATAGGTTTAGGGTCTGGGTCTTCAAAATAGGGGGGGGGGGGCTCTAGAGGGTCTCAAATGGTCCTGGGGGGAAAGGGGGGGGGGGGTCAACAGGATCTGGCAAAAATAAGCACCATCCTGATAACAGGGATTCACTTAAGCTGAAAACAATGAGCAACAGTAGATCGTTTTGTAATTGGCCATTACTAATATGTTTTGTCATTAATATGCAAACCGGGAGAATGTGTCGAAAGGGAAGAGACTCCAAATATTCTTCAAAACCACCACTCCATCCCTAAAAATCACACTGTGGACACTTTTACACGTTATTAAGGCCTGCCTGTCCAGAACAGTATGTTTGGTATAATGTAACATAATTGCAATGTTTAAATGCATCTAGACATATATAAACATCGCCAATTTGTATGATTATTTGTGAAAAATTCAGGGAGGAGGGCTAGTATTATTTTTTTTGTACTGGGTGTTGTGGGATCAAAAAGTTTGAAGACCACTGGTTTAGGGTGTTAAAAAGAAAGTCCTTAGTTTGCCAAAGCTCTTTAATTCTGTCATCCGACAAAGGCTAGTGAACAGGGCTGGAAGCCTCATCAAAGAGGCTGCAAGTGTTGGAATTCAGGGGCAGGTTATTTAGCCAGAAATGCAGCCTTGCTACATGAAACAATTAGCCAGTTTCATTAAAAAGATGGTATTGTTGAATACATAGAACATGTCTCTGTGTGCATGTCTGCATGTGTGAGTGCGTGAGTATGAATATGCGGAAGGGGGTAGTATGAGTGTGAGTATACAGAGGGGCGGGGTGTAGTATAAGTGTGAGTATGCAGAGGGGGATTGTGAACGTGTGCGTGTATGCGAGTGCATGTGAATGTTTGTGTGAGAGTGTGCACGTGAATGGGGTCTTCATGTGCATGAGTGTGAGTATGCGGAGATAAACGCCTATTGTTACGAATTTCAATATTCATTATTATGCACCGATAATGAGCTGGCAAATGAGGTTTTCATAACACATTTCTCCAATCAAGCATAACAGTATAAACAGACTGATAGCCATTTTTAAATACATTGCTCATATTGAAAACATACATTTTACGCTGCTTAGCATAAAAAAGGGGAAATGTTGACTAGCAGAGACAAGCCCTATAATTCCCTTCAAATAAAAAGTGAGCTGATTCAAAGCGCCACAGCCGCCATGAGCATGAGCATGAAGGAGAGACACAAAAGGAAAAAGAAGTTCTCTCAAAGTCAAACATATTGGCAAACATGCAATTATCCATGTAACAGGATCGGTCCCCAAGACAGTAACAAAACTGCCCCAAGGAGGGACAAATGTAAAGCATTTACCAATGATAACAAAGGATTTTTGAAAGGCAATCCCACAAATTAGTGCAAGTGATGGGCGTGAGGTGGGCATGGTTAAAAGCCCATATTGATAACAAGACATTGGAAAAGCTGCTCTTGTGTGGTGCTATCCTCAGCCAAAAAAGAGATGAATGTACCTCCACATTGTGTAAAAGTAGTGCTGAAACATTCATTCAAAAGGCCACTGTATAGAGATAATAGCTAATGACATGCGTTGTCATATGCTGTACAGATGCATGAGAAGCTAATGTAATCATGAGAAATGTAGTACGATCCAAATACCTGACATAGGCTATGAAAAAGAAAAATGGAAAAAATGAAAATAAATACATCAAATGGGGCTTATCATTGAACTAGCCGCCACAATTCATCAGATACAAAATAAAAGACCAAAATAGAAACAACTTGACGAATGAATGCTACCACCCCATTGTTAATACAGTAGTCCATGGGCAACAGGAAGGTGAAGCCACATCACCAAACAAGACAGGGAATACAGTCCCTGTGTAATCAGCCAAACACTTAAAGGGGCAGAACAGAAAAGTAAAGGTGAAATTAATTCAAAAAACTAAGAAAATTAACAAAAAAGGAGACCTTCCCAGAATGAAAATTGGGAGAAATGGTTGTAGATCCCACAGCCCCAAGTCAAAGAGCAATAATTGTTGGGAAACAATTAAACATTTTAGGAAAATGGAACAAAATATAAGGATTTCATCATTTCACTTAACATCACAACATGTGAAAGTGAAAAGACAATAATGTCAGGTACAAACAGTATTGTGTGAATTAATGCATTTAATAGACAATGTTTGCAGCGTTTCATCATTAATACTCTAACTGGTAACTGATTAATTCAGCTGATCAATCCATCTGCATTCTGAAGTTAGAAGAGTCTATTGTATCTTAGCAACATGCTGAAATTTAGGAAGGTTCTGTGTGTTAGAGATGAGTTTATGAACCTTGTCCAAAAAGGGGCAAAGAGCTAGCTGAGTTCCTTCAGCTCACTGCTGTATTCAGCGTGGTGCAAAGGTTCAGCCCACTTCAGTCCTTGGTTAATTTTGCTGTGAGTTACAGAATTCTTCTGTTTCACAAGGAGCGTATCTACACACAAAGTAGCTCCATTCTTTGCCAGGGATTACAACACCAACGTGTGCTGTTTGAGAGCAAATACATATTTTTGCTTTTAGCCAGCATTTTTTTTATTTAAAGCTGCAAAGGACCAGTAGCTTCCCCAGCAATTAGCAAAGCAGTCAATAGCAATCCTGTTGGCTTTGCCAGTGCTTATTGTTTGATGATATGATATGATATGATATTATGGTTGGTTTTTGTACTACGGGAGATGTGGACCTAAATTAATAGATATGGACTCTGGTCAGCAGAGTCAGGGAAGGCCAAAGCAGGTGTTTAGATGTACAAATATGTATAAATTACACTTAAGTGAACAGCAAGAACCATTGTGGATAAGGGTGAAACCTGTTTAGAGACATGGTTAACTAACTGCAAAAAATCTGCAATCACAAAAAATAGAATTACAGTATAGTATATATAGAATGGTTTTGACTTTGTACATCTGTTGATTTTTGAGCACTTGATCCGGTAACAGTTTGTTTAGTCTCCCTATGAATTAGATCCATTGCTTATAAGCGATCGGGACATTGTTAACACAGATCCTGTAGGAGAGGTGTTGGACTTGACCCTCTCCACAGTGTCACCCCCAAATGTTTTGTCTTTGTCCTCCTGTTTTCTGAAAATCACTTTTGTTGGTAATAGGACTCTGTGCACTTCACCACTGCTAACCAGTGCAAAAGTGCTAATGCTCTCTCCTTAAAAATTGTGAAACTGGCTCACACCCAATTGGCACAATTAATTTACATCTAAAGACCTAGTAAGGTGGTACTACATGTACCCAGGACCTGTAAATTAAATGCTACTGCTGTGCCTGCAGCTCTTATTGTGCTGGCCAATAAAGTTGCACTTTGAAAAATGTCTCAGGTCTGTCACTGCAGCCTGTAGTGCAGTTTTAAACTGCCATTTCAACCTGGCAAAATCAATTTTTTACCAGGTTTAGACTTACTTTTTTAATGCATTAAGTCACTCCAAGGATAGGCCCTAGACAGCCCAGGGGCAGCGTGCATTGTATCTAGACGTGTGTTTTTAAGTTTTACACGTCCTGGTGGTAAAAAAACTCCTGAATTAATTTTTCAGTACTGCAAGGCCTATCTCTCACGTTGGATAAAACTGGGCTACCTTACTACATTTAATAAGTGCTAACTTCCAATTGGGAACAGATAGGAATATCAAGTTTGGACTCAAATGAATTGTAATTTATACCCCTCTTCAATAAAATTGGATTTTAAGTCACAATTCTGAAAATGCCACTTTTAGAAAGTTGCATTTTTTTCCTAACCATTTGGTGCCTCCTGTCAGTGTCCTGGGTTACATGACTGTGAATAATTTAGCTGTTGGACTCTGTTTGTTTCTCACAGACCATAAGGCAAAGGGCTATATGTACCCAGTTAGGTAAAGGGGGATTAGATGTTGGCAGGTTGGGCCTTCCTGCCAGGATGGGTAGGGTGGAGCTGTTTCCTGGCCCACTTACATTTCAAAGTGCTACCTCCAGCAAACACATAAAGGAACATGACCCTAGCCTTTGTAGCCCTGTGAGAAAGTAGCCTCTTTCTAGCATGGTTACCCCCACTTTTGGCCTGTTTGTGAGTGTGTTTCAGTGTGTGTTTACTGTCTCACTGGAATCCTACTAGCCAGGACCCAAGTGTTCATAGTTAAAACCCTATTTGCCAGTCTCTTTTGCCTCTCTCACTGGGATCCTGCTAGCCAGGACCCCAGTGCTCATAGTTTGTGGCCTATGTGTGTGTTGTCAGTGGTAGGTAGCCAATTCCCCTCTGAGGGCTATTTAGGGCCTCACCTGTGGGTTCTTCTTCAGATTGCGCTTGCTAGACTCCTCCAGGAATTCTCTGCATCCCCTGCTTCAGCTTCTGACTGTCGGATCAACTGCAGACTGCTCCAGGAACTGCTGTAACTGCAACAAAGTATCCAGGATGACTCCTGTGACCTGCAACTTCAGCCTCATCCAGCATTTGCAACAGTTTCCAAGGTGTGCACGCTCTGAGGACTCCGTGTCTTCAACCTGCACCAGAAGAACCAAAGGAATCTCCCGTGGAGTGACGTAATCAATTCCTTGCTCCTGCAGGCACCTCCCAAGATGATAACAGGTTTTCTTGGACTCCTCTCCTGATGACGAGCGTGTTCCCTGGAACACAGGTTGTGGACCAACACGACCCAGACTGTCCTAAGCTCCAACTGTCCATGTTTGGTGGAGGTAAGAGCTTGCCTTCCCGGTTTGCAACAGTACCCCTATGCACCACGTCATCTCAAGGTCCTTGGGCTCCTGTACACTTCTTCCAAGAATCCTTTGTGCACAGTGTAGCCCAGTTCCCCAGCACTCCATCCTGCGACACACAACTCTCTGAGTTGTTCTCCGGTTGTCTGGGACCTTCTTTTGTTGTGCTGCACCAACCACAATTTGAATCTTCTTTGTCCCCGTGTCCTGGGACTCCTGTGGGTGTTGCCTGGTCATCTGTGGGCTCTCTCCAGTGTTGGGAGCCCCCTCTTCCTCCTCAGTCTGATTGCGACCTTGTTTGAACCAAGGCTTGTTGGATGAATCCAGCGACGCAAACAGCCTGCATCCAACTTCTCGATGTGGGACATCTCCTGCACCATTCAGGAACCCGTAGCCATCTTCTTTGGTGCTCTTCTGCAGACTTCTGCTAACCAGAGAATCCTCTGTCGCACCATTTTCTAGGTTGGCAGGGGCTCCTATCCTTCCTGGAACCTTCTGTTACTTCTGGACTTGGTCTCCTCTCTTCACAAGTCTTCAGGTCCAGGAATACACCATTTGTTGCTTGCAGTCTTGCTTGGGTCTTGCAAAAACTCATGACTTGTAGTGTGTCCTGAGGAAACTTGCAGTACTTTACTCCTACCTTCCTGGGCTCTGGGATGGGGTATTTGACTTACCTTTGGTGTTTTCTTACACTCACTGTGCCCCTCTACACACTACACTTGCCTGGGGGGAATACCTGGTTCACATTCCACTTTCTTAGTATATGGTTTGTGTTGCCCCTAGGCCTACTGCATTCTATTGTATTTTCTACTGTTTGCCCTATTCTATGACTATTTACTTACCTGATTTTGGTCTCTATTGTATATATAGTGTATAATACTTACCTCCAGAAGGAGTATTGTCTCTAAGATATGTTTGGCCTTGTGTCACTAAAATAAAGTACCTTTATTTTTGGTACCACTGACTATTGTCTTGTATTGTGGATAAGTACTGTGTAACTATAGTGGTATTGCAGGAGCTTTGTATGTCTCCTAGTTCAGCCTATACTGCTCTGCTACAGCTACCTCTAGACAGCCTAAGCTGCTAGAACACTGCCTACATTTCACTAATAAGGGATAACTGGACCTGATATAAGGTGTAAGTACCATAGGTACCAACTGCAAACCGGGCCAGCCTCTTACATGCCACACTTAGAGCCTTGGCAAGAGAAGGGAAATCATTTTCCAGAATTAGATGTGGGGGTAGCCAGGATGTCACCCCCACTTCAAAAGATGGCACCAAATATAAATATTGGACATCATGAGTCACTCAACAGTATATTCCAGGACCGGTGGAAGACTCCATAAGGACTGTATTGTTTCTTAAAGGACTGCTTAGCTGCTACAAACATTCCTGGATGCCCAGAGGACTGCTTGAGTCTTGCTTTGCTGAATGGAGAACTGGAGCAGCTCCTTGTTCCCAGGCTACCTAAGTGACTCCAAGGGTCAGCTAGCTGACCTTCTGATCTCAGCTACAGGGACACAACAAGTTCCAGATGCCTCCCTGCAACTGCCAGGTAACTTACTAAACTAGACCAGCCTGGACCTACAACTAGATCTGTGTGATCCCGTTTGACCTCTACTGAAGTGAGTCTCGGATCTCAGAGAGGTGATCCCCCACCCCCAGGTGCTGGCAGCAGAGTGTACTCTTCCCTGCCTAACTGAAGGTTCCATCAAATAAAGCACAAAGCAATGCGAAACACTGCAAATCCTCACTGCACAGCTGTACGCTTCATTGGAACCAATACAGACCAATGCAAAGCCCCGCAGAGCCTCACTACAAAGCTGAAGTTTCATAGTAACCTACGCCAAGCAAAGCAAAGCCCCACAAATCCTTGCGGCACAGCTGTAAGCTTCATCAAAACCAATGCTGACTGATACAAAGCCCAGCAAAGTCTGGCTGCAGAGCTGAAAGAGTCATTGGAACTGACATAGAGTGGTGCAAAGCCTTGCAAAGCAATGATGTGCAGACCTTGCCCCAAGGACATAAGGCAGGCAAGACTATGGGGGTTATTCTAACTTTGGAGGAGTGTTAATCCATCCCAAAAGTGACGGTAAAGTGACGGATATACCACCAGCCGTATTACGAGTTCCATAGGATATAATGGACCCGTAATACGGCTGGTGGTAAATCCGTCACTTTTCCGTCACTTTTGGGATGGATTAACACCTCCTCCAAAGTTAGAATAAACCCCTTTGTCCTTTGCCAGGCCTGCACTCCATCATGGTTGGCCTGATCTTGATACATTGTCCCAGTCCAGCATGACTACATACACTCAGTTAGCTCTTTGATCAGTTCTGTGCTATTTTTATATAAAACATTTTAAATTCAATGTCTCTAGTTCTACTTATTGGCCTTAATTCATTTTGATGTTATTTTATGGGATTTTTTTCTTTCATAGTGTTTTCAATGTTATGTTTTGTGTGCTACACACATACTTAACACAGTACATCTAAGGTAAACCTGACTGATTCTGTGCCAAACTACCAGAGGGTTTGACATAGGTTATTTCAGTGACTTCTGTGGTTCACCATGACAAGAATTGTTGCTGTTGCCTGAGTGGGATTACCACCCCCCTCAATCAATCGTCCAATTTCTTACATGGGGGGTGGTTGTATTGCATAACGCCATGACAGATAATGCAGATAAGGGTTTTACGTCGTGAACTTTGTAAATACAGTGTGAAAGGTTTTACATTGTGAACTCTGAACAATACAACAAGAAGGGGTTTTACAAAGGGAACTCTATGGCAAAAACCATAGAAAGAGACTTTAGAATGTTTAAGATTGAGGGACCTTTGTACCCAGATATCTAGTTATGAAGAAATTAGAGAATACCTGTTCATATTGAATGCATTTGTAATTTTATATTTAGCATGTAGTTGTCAATAATCTATCATTTTAAAAGTAAAAGCACCGATCGGACTTGGATTTATTAAGTGTTATTGCATGCTTTGCAGAGTTCTTAGGTTCTACTCACACAACCTCTGTGAGGAAGCTTTGAACTGTTCTGCCTCACTACCCTAAGAACCCAGGCCCTCATTGCTTCTTTGGTGGTCTTTTCCAAAGACCACCGAAGCTGCCACAGCTGACTGCCATATTTGGAATTGTTGGAAGACTTCTGTCCATGTCTGAGTGGAAGTCCTACTCCGTGGGCCTGGCCGGCTGAGTTGAAGAGGCAGGTGCATCGCAAGCACCGCCACGGCAGCAGGACTCTGTCCGCCATATTACGAGCCATAATATGGCTTGGTGGAGTCTTGATGATGTGGTGGTGCTGGTGGTGCAAAACCACTAGGACCCATCTCCTCTCGGACAACCAGCTTGCTGAAAAAGGTAAGGTGATTGTCCGAAAGGGGGGAGAGGGATGTTGAGAGTTGGATGCATGTGTGTGGTATGTGCGTGCATGTGTGTGAATGGGGGTGTATAAGTGCGTGTTTGTGAGCGAGTAAGTGGGGGTGTCTGTGTGCAAGTGTTAAGATGAGGGAGGGTGTGTATGTGTGAGTGCGGGTGTGTGAATGGATGTGTATGGTGATGGGTGTTTGTGGGAGCATGTATGCAGTACAGGGGGTGTCTGTGTGTGAATGTCTGCATGTGTGTGTGAGAGTGTGAATATGTGGTTGGGGTGTAGTATGAGTGTGAGTATGTGGAGGGGAGGGGAATGTAGTATGAGTGAGAGTATGCAGAGGGGCAGGGAGTTGTGAATGTGTGCATGTATGCGATTGAATGTGAACGTTTGTATGTGTAAGTGCGGGTGAATGGGGTGTTCGTGTACACGTTTGCATGGGTGTGCCTGAGGCGTGTAAGTGCATGAATGCTTGTTTCAGTGTGCATGTTTGAGTGTGGGTCTTCAAGTGAATGGGGGTGTATTCAGCGAGTGCATGGATGAGTGGGGTACGTATTTGTAGCAGTGTGGATGTGTGTGGGTGCATGTGTGTGGATGTGTGGAGGTGCATGTGCTAGTGACAGGAATGTGGATTCCTGTCGCCGGGTGCATTTCCGCCAGGGTTTTCATAGCAGGGTGACCACCACAGAAAGCCTGGAGGTCTGTTGCCTTGTAATCTGGCCGGTAGGTGCTCACCGCCAGCTATGTTGGTGTGACCACAACAGTGGGCCAGGCGGCGTTGTGGAGGTTTGGCTTCTGCCAAACCCCACATCTTGTAATGCAGTGGTCTTTACTGATGACTGCCAGCCTCATAATGAGGGCCCAATTGTTAAAGAGTGTATTGGTGCTAAGTTTGGGTTAAATAGAAAGGTGTCACCAGGAATCTGGCTCAACTGGATTGCCAGTTCAGTGACATTAATCACATTATAGAATCCACCACGTCCCCTGTAACTAAATCTACATAAGCTCCTAACTGGGCACTCCACTCAGTGATGTCCTTCACCATACTAAAAATGGGTCTAAACCAGATTGCTGGCATCACTACTGGTTTATTATTGCACACATTCTTTCATCTGAATTATTTTTCCATTCTATATGCTCTCTCCCACATGACGGGCCATCTTCAGTGAAACTAGGAATATCATCTTAGTGGGTAGTTTTAGGGGCCCTGAACCTTAAGAAAGCCAGTGACTCTGCATGGGGCCCTCATTACGAGCCTCGCTGTGGTGTTCTTTCCACCGCAGAGCAGGTACAGTTGCACCGATGCAGCTGGCGGTGAGCACCTCTAGTGCTTTATAATTATAATTATAAGGCTACAGACCGCCAGGCTTACTGTGGCGGTCACCTTGCAACGAAATCCCTGGCAGAAACTTACCCGGCGACAGGACTCCCCATTCCTGTCGCCGGCACACACACCCCACATGTCCACAAACATGCACCCACACACATCCACACTCTTACAAACATGCACCCCACTCACCCACACACTCACTACATACACCCCCATTCACTAGGAGACACACACTCAGAAATGCACTCTCAAACATGCATTCACACACTTTCACACACTCAGACACACCCATGCAGACATGTACACGAACACCCCCATTCACGCTCACACACACACACACACACATTCACATTCAATTGCATGCATTCACAACCCCTCGCCCCCTCCGCATACTCGCACTCACTCATACACACAGAAACCCCCCTGCACCACATAAATGCACCTACAAACACCCCCCAAACATACACATCCATTCACATACCCGCACTCACAAATATGCACCCCCTTATCAACACACTTGCACACAGACACCTCCACTCACTCGCTCACAACCATGCACTCATTCACCCCCATTCGCACACATACTCATACACCTCCATTCGCGCACATACATACACACACCACACACCACACATGATCACCTTACCTTTTCCAGCGAGCTGTTGGTCCGGGAGGGGAGGGTCCTGGCGGTTTTGCACCACCAGCACCACCATGCCAGCAAGACTCCACCAACCTGTATTATGGCTCGTAATACGGCGGGCAGAGTCTTGCTGCTTTGGAAGTGCTGGTGATGCTCCCGCCTCTTCAACTCTGTGGGCCAGACCTACGGAGTTGGACCTCCGTCCATAAATGGGTGGAAGTCCTCCAACGACTCCAAATATGGTGGTCCGCAGACTGCCATCACTGTCGGCCAGCTGGCTGCGGCAGCTTCTGCGGTCTTTGGAAAAGACCACCAAAGTCGTAATAAGGGCTTGGGTCTTTAAATGATGTCTAAAAGATTTCGACCTGGATAGTAGGACCATTATGCCTATTATCCTCTATTTTTTATTCATATGGTAGGAGACAACAAAAAAATAATCATCCTTTTAACCAATAGAAAAGCTCTCCCAATAAGTGCTCCTTCATTTATGGCTACCTAATCCTGAGAATACTTTTGTGCTCAAGTGGGAAGTAAACCCAGTAATGCAACTTGCCACTTGATGGGTGTAGGTCGTGGATCCTTAGACAAACGTGTCTGTTGGAATAACCCTATCCATTGTTATTATTTGAACAATATATAAGGGATAAAGCATCCCTGCATGCATTATAAGGATATTGCAATTCACTGAGGAGTTCCACAATCATATAAAGTAACAAGGCCAAAGGCCAAGTTCCTTTATAATATTATGCAACTCTGAGGAATCCCTTACTGTGGCAGCCATACAATATGTTGAAAATAGTAGAAAGTTCTGTACCCGTCTAATTCACATTGAGCTCCCCTTTTCCTCTCTCGCACATACATAGATGCTTTAACCTACTAGAATATGTTTGTTTGTTCCTGTTTGTTGATTGTTTTATAGGCTGATGTACGTGTTCATTGTTTTATTTTTTTATTGCAAATGTACCTGTCTTTGATTTAAAAGACCAAAGAGACAGTTATTCATGGCCTTAGCAGTTTCGTGACCTTTAGGTTTGAATGTCCATTAATATGCTGTGAAAAGAACATCTGTTGTTTTTGTATGTTTATTGTTGGCATTGTTTCAGTGCCATGGCAATGTGATACTTTTATTTTGTTTGCTTAAGAATCTGTATTCTGTTTGCCACAGTTTAATTTATTGACATTACCTCACCTTCTCATTGCATTGCTGTTAATTATTTTGTATATTTGTTTCGGCTACCAACAATGAATAAACTTTATTAAGTATGCACGGAATGCTTCTTTATTGAATATTAAGGCTATGCACTATTCTTAATTTGTGACGATGAATTGAATAATTCTGTATGAAATTACATAAGTAAGTAGCACTTTTGCTATTAGCATATACCTATAGCAGTACTTTTTGTTTTCTAAGTATTTGGGCCGACAAACGACATGCTGGTTTCCTGATAAGTGGCAGCAATACTTTTAAAAAGATCACAGTGCTGTGAGTAAACCAAGTATAATTTGCTGTTTAAAAATATCCGTGTGAAATTGACCCCAATATCACTCTCAAAATCGTGCAGCTGAAAACTATGATAAAGAGAGCTGATGAAGGCCCCGCACAAATGGACATTTTTTTAACTCTCTCTTGCCTTCTATACCTGGTAAAAATACCATACATTAAAATAGGATCGGCTTTAGTTTTGGTGGCATCCTGTGCAACGATCTTTGTTGGCGCCCCCCATCAAAACCTCCTTCTTCACAAATTCCTTCAGTGCCACTCTCCAATGTTGCCCCTCTTCTCTCAGCCCCTCTCCCAGTGTAGACTGGGCGCTTTACATGACAAATATTATACAGAGAAAATGAGTCATACAAGTATGTGAATCAATGTATATGAAATGTCATTTAAGACAATGAGGGCCACAAGCGTAAGAGTCACATGTCAAGACTACTTGGCTTGGTCTGGAGAAACAAAGGAGCAGATTAAGTAAGATTTATGATGTGCAGTAACCAAAGTGGCTGCATGGTATTGTATGAAAGGGAGAGAGTACAATAGTACCATACCTACTAGGATAGGGAGCTATTACTCTCTTCTCTAGTGTTGATGTACCGTAGGCTGCATTGTTCCAATGCATACACCTTTGCAACAGAGTGCAAGGGTGTTTGTGTGACGTCAAGCTTAGGTTTTATACTGGTAGGGTACCCCTACTGACCATATTATATTATTATTTGATAAAGATAACATTTTACCACTTTGAATGCGTGCTGTATGGTGCAAACCTCGGCTTCCACCTGCCAGATTAGCGGGAAACTCGCAATGTGTCCGACAGGGATGTAGCCAGTGTGGCGGCAACCTCCCCATCGGAAATTCAGCGGGTGGGGCTTCCTATCTGCCAAACTCTCAAGGAGGCCCAAAGTGTTCGAGAGATTGTACCACCCACTCATCACAGAGTTGGATTCATACTAACTCAATGATAACCAAAGTAGAGATCTTATGGTCCCTAATCGGAATCTAGTTAAAAAATGTCTCTCACAAGGGCTCAGAACCCAGCACAAATAATGCTCGAGACTTGGTGTTGTTTTAATGATGGCATACTCTCCCAGGCTGGATTTACTAAACGGTTCCTGTTTCCTAGATGTCTACACAAATCTAAGAATGTTTATTCTTAAAGATATCAGTTTTAGGAAGCAAGGAAGGAGATAAAACATGCTCTTCAATCCAAAAGCATCGGACATGGACTTTATATAACTAAGACAAGGGATTAAAAGAGACTTATCACATCCCAGGCAATCAAGTATTATCATTATATACAGGGAAGTAGACTTAATAAAACAAATGGAAACCCAGATGATGAGCGGGGTGACCCTGATCAAATCAGACACATAATTGATGCCCAGCTCCTCATGGAGAAAAAAGTGTAGGGTGAAGGGAGGAAGGCCAAGGAACCGGCTACAGAAATGATCCTCCTCAGCTGAATGGAAGCAGCCTCTCTATACCCCCGCACCCATGCATTGTACATTAAAATAGGAAGATATTTATGCTGAAAGACCTCTATGAGGGACTGGACTGGATTGTTGCCCCCTCCTTGGGAAAAAGCTCCCACTGCTTAATAAATCTGGAGAATCCGGTTAACAAGAGAAGACAACCAAGGGGATTTCTGATCGAAAACAACCCCTAGATAGGGGAAGTCTGAAACCCTTTCAATACACCTGCCTTGGATCAGGGAAGATCCTTCCTTTTTGGGTCTGGAACCACAAACCATGCACTTAGTCTAAGCGATGTTAACGTCCAGATCTACACCATCCATAAAGGGAACAAACCTGCTGAAGGGGCGTGTCTTGCTGGCCAAGATGGCGGACGCGAGCTATGTGCGCTCTGCGACGACACCCCATTTATCCGTCAATTATACGGATTTCGGGGGCCGATCGGAACCCGCACCAGCACCCACCCGACTGCTGAGCCCCCCTGGAGGAGAGGAAGCGATTTAGAGGCGCAGCGGGTGCGCCTGGACCACGGTCAGGAAACCGTCCTGTGCGTGGGGAAGGGGGTGCAGCTTGCCCCGAAGACATCGCAGTACCTGGACCGGAGGGGCCTGGGCCTCCGCAGCGGATTCTCCGAGCCTGAGGTCTGGCGCGTCACTGGTCTCTGGATTGGACTGGCCACGGAGGTGCCGAGGGTGCCTAGTCAGAGGTGAGCGGCTACCCTGATAGGCTGCGTGGACTTGACTGGATGTGGCTTGTGCACAAGTCCTGCTGCGACTGGGCCGCCCGAGCGCCGGACCTGGGTCTGGGGGGGACAACGCCTGAGTGGAGGGCGGAACGTAGTGGAGTCCTGGTCCTATCAGATGGTGAATGCCCACAAGGGTTCAACTTATTAGCGACGGGGGAGGGGGATAAGTGGGATTGTGCCTGCAGCGGAGCCCAGCTGAAGTGAGCGGCCACTGCCCTGTCTGGCCGGCCATCCCATCCTGCCCACTTTGGACCAACTGGCCGATTCTTACTATCGTTGTGGTAACTGGCGCATGGTGGGGGTGAGCCGGTGAGACGCCTGTGCGGATGTATGCTGAGGTGAGGGGGGCTGCTCGTGCAGCTGCGCCTGGACTGCAATGCTGCGCATGCAAGTGGGCCCCCTAGATGGACGTTCCCACGAGGAACTCCACCCCTGTGGTTTGTGTTGCAACGAAAGGCCTCCCCCAAAAGACAACATGGCGGGAACGGGTCGCCCCCACTCTGGAACCGGAGCCAAACTGCAGACGCTGCGAACAGAGACTCTGTCCCTAGATGGCAATAAACTGGATGTGGTGCTGGAGGCAGTGGAATGTATAGGCACCTCTTTGGAGCAAGCTCGAACCTCATTGAAGGGTAAAATTGACAAGGTGGCCAGTGATCTCACCCTTTTGCATGCGGATCACCACAGGCTTGTAGATAGAACCTGCACGCCAGAGGACCATCTCCAGGACCTAATGCCTAGGATGGACCAACTAGAGTCTTCGCTGCAGAGCGCATTAGACTGAATAGAAACTCTGGAACACCGTGTAGAAGATGCAGAGGGTCGAGCCACACGTAACAATCTCAGAATTATAGGCCTACCGGAAGGCACAGAGAACCCAGACGCAGTTGCCTACGCTGAGTCCTGGCTCCATGAGCTGCTACTAGAAGGCTTGCTGACGTCCTTTTTCTCGGTTGAGCGAGCCCACAGGTCCCTACCAGGCCCGCCCTCTGGGCGTTGGACGGCGGCCATTCCGTCTCCGGCTTTTTGATTATGCACACAGGGACATTATATTATGGGCAGTGAGAATGCTCCCTGCAATCTGAGTACACAATAGCCCAGTTATGATTTTCCCTGACTACACCATTGCCGTGCAAAGAGAGCGTGCATCCTTCCTACCGGTCAAGGGTAGACTCCGCTTCCTCAAACTGTCATACTCCCTTCTCTACCCGGCCAAATTGCGTGTAGTGGCAGATGAAAAAACGCACTTCTTCAATACACCGGAGGCGACATGGGACTGGTTGGAATCTACGGGGTTGATCAATCGGCGTGACCCTGACACGTCTGAGTCCGCAACTGAGGACCTACAACCCCGTAAACGTAGGAATCGTAAGAGGTAAGTGGCTGCCTTGGGAGAGGTGCGACACGCTCCTGACCTGGAACAAATTATGCAGGAACGCCGCTGTGCATTGCAGACCGTGGCAGCCATCAGTGTCCTCTCAGTAGCCTCGGATGGAGATGCAGACTTAACTAATTTCAGAGGTGCAGGGAGTCCTCCCCTGGGACGTCCTCTGCGCTCGGGTCACCCCACCTCCCAGCGGTGACACCTCAGACAGCTGATGAACTACTCTGACCTTACCCAACTATTGCACAATTTACTGTTTAGCAACTAGCTGTAAAGTTCCATGTTAACTGTATTACTCGAATAACTATCGCTGACATACCACATAACTCAATATTGTGTGTGCGTGAATGTGCGTTTGACGCTGCTGTCCTGCTGTTATGATTGGCGAGCCACTGGCCTCTGAGTGTCGGCCCCCACATGTCCCCTACCATATATGCTGTATGCTGTAGCTGTTGACCCTCCGCGTTCATGCTGAACTAGGGGTGACACCTGGGCTATCACTACATATCCAGCAACTTGCCTACCCCACATTCCCACTAGAGAGGTCCTTTTTTCTAGAACTGTTTGTGCTGCATAAGTGCACTATTTAGTTTGGACAGACACCAGTTGTCCTTCTGCTGAAATGGCATTCACTTACGTTACTATTGGGCCTGTTACTGGTCCTCAGTTGTTTCTGTTACTTTATGTATGGAGCCTATGTTTGCCCTGCCTGCTCGTCCCCCTTGGAACCTGACCGTTGACCCGCTGAGTTTCCCTGTCTCTGGGGTAGAACCACTGGAATGCTGATCATTCACTGATCCAACATGAATGTCTTTAATCTCCTTACATGGAATGTGCGCGGCATACACACGCCAGCGTGCAGATATTCCATATATTCATATCTTAAAAGGCATTCAATACACGTGGCGTTCCTGCAGGAGACTCACCTTGCACGGCCTGAGGTGGCTAGGCTGCAGCGGCGCTGGCGTGGACAGCTTTATGCGACAGGCTTCTCCTCTTACGCCAGGGGGGCACTTCTCTGGATTAAGCCGGGCACCCCATTTGTAGCTGATGATTCTATTGTAGACGACTAGGGGCGTTACGTGCTGGTGCGCGGACGTCTTGCTGGCCGGGCCGTGATGCTGGGGTCTATATATGCTCTGAATACAGACCAGGCCTCTTTCTTACACACGCTTTCCAACCTCTTGTCTCGCTGGAGCGACCTCCCTTGGCTATTGGGGGGGGACTTCAATTGCATCTTGGATCCCTCACTAGATAGCTCCTTCCCACGCTGCCCACTGCCCCTGTGGGTACTGCTGTGCAGGCGCTGCACAACTGGCTTCAACACTGGCAAATGGTGGATGTGTGGTGCCAACGTCACCCTACTACTAAGGTCTACTCATTCTTCTCTGCACCACACCAGTTACATGTCCGTCTTGATAAGATGGTATGTACCACTAACTTGTATTCTGCTGTTCAGTGGTCCAACTACTTGGGCCGCACCCACTCGGATCACAATCCACAGCTTCTGCAACTGGGTTGGGATGCATCCCGTCCCAGCATCACCGCCTGGCGACTTCGCCTGGAGCTCCTGGAGGATGCAGCATTTAGGGCCTCACTGGACAAGGCAATCCCCAAATTCTTTGAGCATAATGCGGGCCCAGCATCCTCTGAACTAATTGAATGGGAGACATTTAAGGTATTTATCAGAGGTCACTGCATGAGCACACAATGGAATTTGCAGAGGTCTCTTGAGAGCGACTTAATCAGGGTGGAGAAATCCCTGATGGGACATGAACGAAGATAGTCCCATCTCCCACTGGCCTCACAACAACTAGCAAAGGCCAGAGCAGAACGTATCTCCTTGGTAGAGAGATTGCGCTGTTTAAACTACGCAGCCCACTCGGCTCGCACACATGTGATGGCAGATCGTTCGGGCAGATTGCTGGCTTGGCTCATTCGCCAGGACCAAGACCGAAGTCCTACTATGGCGATCCATTCGGCAGCCGGGAACATCCTCCACACTCCTCAGGAGATACACTCTGAGTTTACTGAACACTATCAGTCACTTTATAGCTCTACGGTGACAGCTGACCTAGAGGAGGAAGCCAAATTTTTTTCAGCACTTACCTTGCCAAGACTGTCGGCTGAACGACGTGCGGAGCTGGAGAAGCCCCTGAAATTGCCTGAGGTGTGTGAAGGTATACAAGCTCTATCAGCAGGCAAAATACCGGGTCCAGACGGTCTCCTGTCTGAGTTTTATAAGTCCTTCTCTGCTACACTCGCGCCTCGCCTCCTCTGCCTATATAAACAGGCGCTGCTGGAGGCGACTCTGCCGGCTTTGCAGCGCAAGGCACTGCTGGTGTTGCTCCCTAAGCCGGGTAGGGATCCCTCTGAACTGGGCTCCTACAGGCCACTGGCGATGCTCAATACTGACTAGAAAATTTTGGCTAAGATCCTGGCAGTTCGTTTAGCACCCTTGGTCCCGCAACAGGTGCACTCAAACCAAAATGGCTTTGTGCCAGCGCGGGACACCTCACACAATATCCAATGCCTATTTAGAGTCATGCACTACTCAGCAAGAGATTGGCCTCGAGCGGGATGTCTGGTGTTCGACCTGAAGAAGGCCTTTGACTCTCTGGAATGGTCTTACCTATTTGAGTCACTGCGCCGATTTGGGATCGGCCCACATTTCCTGCGCATGATCCAGCTGTTGTATACCCGGCCACGATCCAGGGTTAAGTTTGGCACACTTATATCTGATCCAATAGAGGTGGGCAGAGGTACCAGACAGGGCTGCCCCCTCTCTCCCTTGCTGTTTTCTTTAGCAATGGAGCCTCTGGCTGTGGAGTTTCGTTGGGCCGGGCAGGCCTGGAGCACCCCATTGGGAGATGGCTTACACGTCAGATCTTTATATGCAGACGATCTTCTTTTGTACCTCCGAGATGTGGACAACATCCCTCCCGATATTGCAGTAATCCTACACCGTTTTGCCGCACTCTCCGGTCTACGTGTCAACTGGGCAAAGTCATGCCCTTTCCCCTTTGATCCTGGACTGCAAGACCCAGGGCTGTGAATTTCTGGCACACCTGTCCCCTGGCAGCCCTGGACATTCCGTTATCTGGGCATAAAGATATTCCTCGTGGAGAGGGACCTCTATGATGGTAATCTTCGCAGAGCGGTGTCCTCTATACGATCACAGATGACTTTCTGGCAAACTTTGCCACTCTCGGTGGCTGGCAGGATCACCCTATTAAAAATGGTGGTACTCCCTCGCCTCCTATACTACTTCCCCAATTTGCCCTACTATATCCCAGCTAGCATCTTCCACGAATTGGAATCTAGAATGCGGGAATTCATCTGGAATAAAGGCCGTTGTAGAGTGGCATTGAAAACACTCTATCTACCCCTGACCCAGGGTGGCCTCTCAGTTCTGAATATGGAACGTTATTACCTGGCTTCCCAACTTCAGTGGGTGGCACGTTGGCTGGCAGGCCTTCAATTAAACGATACTGCAACCAATTCCCCACCCTGGACACTAACTCGAATATCTCATCTCTTTCACCCACTTACCATATCGCGGCCTCCTGCGGAGCTGCTAATAAACGTGGCACACCGCTGTTACCGTAGGTCTCTGCGCCTCACAAGTGACACTATTCCTTATGCACCAGCATTGGCCTTATTTGGTGTGCAGCGCGGTGCAACCCTCACAACTATTGCTGAGCTGGGCCCTTGGCACGCAGCTGACCTGCACACACTAGGTGATCTCTGTAATGAGGGTACCTTGTTGCAGTTTGATGAGCTCTCGACAGAGATGGGGCTACCCCCAGGGCAGTTTCTTTTCTATTATTCCTTGCTGAGGACACTATTGCGTAGATGGGGGGATATGACCGCCGAACCTCCCACGCATCTGCTAGTGCAATACTTACAAGTTATGGGACAAGGCAGGCACCTGATAGGGTGGTGTACTGATGCGCTTCGGAAACTTACACTGAATGTGCATATCACTTTGCGAGCCGCTTCGGAGGGTGACCTAGCGAGGCCTTTCACTGACGCAACTTGGTCAGGGGCACTCTACAGCCATACTAATGTCCCCCGCAATGCCAGATTCCACCTTATTCAATTTTACATAGTCAACAGAGCTTATCTCAGGCCAGCCCGCATTAACAAATATTTTAATCGCACAGCCACCGCTTGCCCTCATTGCAATTTAATCGGCGCGGATTTCCTCCATATGCTCTGGTCTTGTCCTTCCTTAAGCACTTACTGGCATGGAGTCGCTTTGTCCCTTTCCACATACACGTCAAGTCCGCCACTGCTAGATTGCGGCTCCTGTCTCTTGGGCCTCTTTCCTAGAACCAAAAAGCAAAAAGCAACCACAAGTTTCCTAGACTTAGGACTTTTGACAGCCAAGCATCTCATTACTAAACGGTGGAAATCCACCGAACCTCCAATGGTGCTGGCCTGGAGGCGCTCCTTTGTGATATGGGCGGAGGCGGAGGGAGCTGCACTGCGACGTGAGGATGCCCTGGGCAAACGCAAGTATCCCCTGTCCAATGGTTGGGATGAAATGTTGGCACAACTGCACAGGACAGAACACAGCATAGATACTGATGTTGCAGTGCCGCCCGACGCAGAACTGGCACCGGCTTGACCCCGGTTTAGGCGGCGTCTATCACCTAGCTGCGTAGTGGTGTGCCTTCTCTCATAGGTTCCTGATGCTTCCACTTGATTATCCCTGGTCCGATATTGTACAGTGCCCCTGATATGAGTGGTACCGAATGGACAATGTCGAATTGAAAGACCATCGAGCTTCGGGACTGGAAGGGGATGGGAACGGGCTCCAAGTTTTGTTGTCAGGCTCACTTGTTTTATATAATTCTAGCTCTTATCATTGTTGAACTCACATATATAGCATTGGCTGCCTGTACAAGGGGCCCGTTTACACCAGAGTTGCACAGATACAGACTCATCTAGTAGTAGTTCACAGACTTTATGTAGCCACAACCGCCAAGAAACTATTTTCCGGTGCCCTCTTGGATTTTTTTTATTCTAATACAGCTGTGCAAATGGTTCTTACTGCAATCATCTCATTGTGCCGATCATATAGAATTTTTTCCTCCTCTAGGACTTCGATTGTATGTACAGTGAAAGTACAGCCTGTATCTAAACTGTATTAATGTCAATGCATTCTGTATGGTACAAACTGGAGCTCTGTTCATTTTACAAAAACTAATAAAAAAAATATAATAAAAAAAGGTAACAAACCTGCTGATTAGAATCCTCAGTCCATAAAGCAGGATGGGTATGACCTTGGACATGTCCTCCCTACACCAGATAAACATGAGTTCAACCCATTTATTTATGTATAGCAAGAACAGAATTGGGGCTTCAACACAACCCTGATGGGCTCCTCTTGCTAACTCGAAGTCGGTATATTCCCTTCTAAGCCCGCATCTGATGGATACATTTACCCCATGATGCAAGGCCCAAAGAAAAATGACTAGGCCCTCTTCGAGACTGTAATCACAAAGAATTTCCGAGAGTTTTGAGTGATTTACTCTATTGAACATGCTGCTTATATCCATGAAGGAAAGGAACAGCAAACCCCGTCTTAGTGAGGGTATATTTGGTAATGTTTAAGTGGAGATTAAGTCATTGCTCAATTGTACTCAGACCTGCCCTAAATTCATATTGAACAGGGTGAGAAAACTTGGTTAACACTCAGCCACTCCTCAATCCCTATGAGGGCTATATGTCCGATAATCCTCACCATTGAATCCAGGAGTGAAATTGATCAATAGCACTGTGGATCTTCTCTAGAACTGTTTTCATAAACTGGGATGATCACTGCACTGTCCCAGGATTGGGGAAAGCTGCATATAGTCACACTGTTGAAAACATTTGTATTTATTGGATCCACATTCTCTTTATATAGGCCCATCAGGACATCTCTGGGCGCAGCACCTTAGAAGGGTTTTTGATGATCACATCCCTCACTTCTGATACATCAGTGTTAATAGAGGGGGAAGTAGGAAGTGTGATCCACAGGCTTTGAGACCCTAAGAGCTGTGAAGGAGTAGATAGCTTTAAAGTGGGCAACCCATTTCTCAGCACTAATATTTGACCCCAGTCCAGTAGTCAGGGCTTCAGTGGGATTCAACCTGTTAATGATTTTCCAGAATGCACCTGTATCTTTAAGATGGATTGCAGCCATCAAACCACCCCAAGTTTCTTGTTTAATAGAATGCTTCTTATTTCTAATTGACATTTTATAGGCAGTGCAACACGCCATTACTTTGGCCTTATCCCTGGTGATGGCCGTTAATGTGTATCTAAGGTTCTTATTTGCTAGCCTACAGACTCTATCAAACTTGGCAGGTTCAGTATTAGCTCTAGTTATTACCTAGCTGAGAAGGCTTTCCTTGATCTTTGCATTTAAGGAACCATAGGCCATGAGGATAACTAGACTCAGCTAGGTATCCACTAATAATTAATCTAGAATTGAGGCTTGGTTTGTTATAATCAGGGTAGCAAGATGTCAAGCGCAATCCGCCCTCCTTAGTTTGAGTTGTATTCCTTGGTTATGGGGACAAGAAGTCACACGGCTAGGCTCAACATGGAGTTCAGCATAACCAGGGAATTCTAGAACAGCCTTAATGGGATTGTGGTCGCTAAATGCTTTATCCGAAAAGGAGATCGACTGAATAATATTACCAATTGAAGGTAAAACAAAAATATAATCAATAATAGAGCCTAGTCCCTTTCCGGAAAAGGTGGAATTGGGAAGGTCCATGTTTCCTCTGATCTCCATTTAATTGTACAGCCCAACTTTCAGTAGGAATCTTAACAGCTTGCCCCCATCCCCCAATTTAAGATCCCTGGGTCACAAGTCTCCCACAGCCTCGCAAATGGTTAAATTACAGTGATGTTTAAAGTGATTGAAAGTATGCAAAACATATAGAAGCTTTTTCCCTTAAAAATTGCACTGCGAAAAATAGATCCTCCAAATGACAAGGGGAATCGTTGAGCCCCACAAATTTGTAAAAGTTGATAAGGCAATGTTAGCCAGGCTCCCACCAGCCTTACTCCTTGATGATCTTTGGGCAGGAACGCTAAAACACTGAATACCATCCCAAGTGGAGAAATCTAAGCACTGGGTCTCGTGCAGAAGAATAAAATCAAAGATTTATGTATTCAAACCAGTCTTCAGCCTCTAGTTTAGAGGTTACCCCAGTCACATTCCAACAGATCAACTTCAATGTTCAATCATTGCAGCCCTCTCTTGAGAAGTCAGATGGTGCGATATTCATGGTTGGAAGGTCTCACTCTGGAGCACCTGACATGGTCTACAGAAGCTATGAGTTCCAGAATTTTCAAGGGTCCCAGTGGCATCAAACAGGTCTGCCTTCACTGAGGCCTTATGAGTAACCAGAGTCTTAGGTAAAATAGCCACCACAGTTGAACGCAGGAATTGTCAGTCCAACTCATTAGGCACTTCTAGAGTTAAGAACCTGTTATGACAAGGGATACTCAAATTAAGCCTCTGTGGTGCAGATTAAGGGTATTGTACATGTGGGGTTTCATACTACTATTCAGGTGTCTTTAAAGGAAGCTTAAAGGCAATACATTGATAGCCCCCCTGCTTGACTGTGACTGATGATGACTCATATTTGGTTTGCTAGAGATGGGTATCTGGAATTAATTATTACACAGTCAGCAGGGACAGATTTCTCTAGAAGGCCAATCCAGTCCACATACCTCACCATCAGGATGTTGCAGTAGTCCTTCAAGGAAAAGTTAGAGTGGCTGGACAACCAGTGAGACACTTTTATTTCAAGTTGGTCAAAAGTCTCAGTTTTGGGATTGTCCAGCTTAGGCATATTTCCCAAAATAACTGCAAAAGTACAGCACACCAGAGGTAAGTTAACAAATGGAAGAACATTCTTATGGTCGGGGAGGTAAGAATTTGCCGTGGGGGGATTGCCACCATGGTGACACTCCTGACCATTTCTAAATTCATCCAGGGTAGTGACAGGCAGGAGCCTTTCAGTAAAAACACCAAAGGCAGATCGTGTCCCAGATACAGTAGGACTCAGGGTGGCCCTTGCACCTGTGGGACAAGGTCTGGGGGACGCCATAATGGGTACACCATGGGAAACCTCAGGAACCAAAATGCCAGCCCAAGACTCCTAAGACTTGGAAATCTTGCAGATTTTGGCTTGAAACTTATCAGGTCTGGCAATTAAAGGTTACAAATAGGTTTTCAAAATGTCAGTAAGAAGGGTCAGAAGAAGGGCCCAGATAGTTGTATCTTTGGAAGCATGGCCACCGCCACCTGAAACCATGGCAGGGCCAGGTTCTAGAGTAGACCATATGCCCGAACCACTCTAGTGGTGGGGGGTGCATTTTTAATCTTACGTTTACGTTTAGGCCAAGTCTATCTCCTTAGTGGCATGTAAGCAGCATCAGGTTTGGTTGGGGCAGCAGTCACTGCCACTTAGATACAAGCCTGGGGAATGTTCAGTTTCTCCAGCCCGGCTGGCCAAACACACATGTGCACTTAGTGCACTCTCTCCTCTTCCCACTCCCACCTCCAACAGCCCAGCCCTGCCCCTCCCTGCACTGCTGTGCCACAAGCAGAAAAATAAAACAATAGAAAAATAAAACAATGGAAAACTACTGTGGGGCGATGCTCCTTTGCCATAGCAATGGAGCCACCCCTGTTTTTATACCACTACACATTTATGGCAGCCCAGATTTTCAATGACTTGCACCACCGATGGGACTGGCATTTGATAAAATAGCTAAACCTCCTTTCTTCTTCTTTCACAATCTCAATTACTAATACCAGGAGCAAATCACCTAGAGCTAATCATCTGAATAGACTGTGATGTCCTTCCATTGCTCTAGATGGATTTAGTTGACTTTGCAGGGCCCAAACCCTACATTTCACACTTCAGACAGCACAGCGCAGTAGCATGTTCAACATATGCCAAATGCCAACTATGTCCTATACAGGAACACACCAAAAAACACACAAGAATCCATGGACCAGTTCACCATACAGCAGTGATGGAACAAGCTCATCAATATTCATCTCATCACCACTAACAGCAAATGTACTGAAAACACCTACTTGCTCAGAGTCATCAGCATACATTCATCAGCCTTCCATGTTGTAACATTACTGACCCCATTACTGCCAATACATACAAAGATATATTTGATATAGAAGCCTGCTACCCACATTACTGTTGTCTTGGTTTCTCAACTCATTACAGCATCCAACACATTGACTAGCTGAATAATTCTGGTGTTGTTGTGACATTTAACAACTGAATACTTTTCCTTTGCATACCTCAGCAGCAACTGACATGCTTCTCTAATGCCAATATCCACTGGCTCCCACATTGACCATCACATGTCCTCAAATCTCCTCACCGCTCAATCAAAACACAGCATAGAAATGTCAAATCCTATTACAGCAGCCTCAAACAGCTTTGCTATTAACATATTCTTTGGTAACATCAACCTCTCTGGCAATGCACCTTTGAACACCGTGAAGCATGCCACAGCCTGCTGATCACCACCGATGTTGCACACCCTTTCACCTTGCAAACCCACATTAAGGGAAACATCTTTGACATCATAATTCACAGCTTGCATTCACGTCAGCAAGCAGACTTTGCCAAGATCACCTATGAGATGGCCTATGCTTCAACAATGCACGGATCCAATTTATAAAATAATGAACACTATCTTTAGGTTCCCCCAACACAGTGCTGTAAAGGGTCTGGCACCCTTGTCTGACCACAGAACGGGCAACAAGACCCACTCATGGGTCATCTGATGGACCTTCCAGATGAAAAAAGATGCTCATGACAAGATTATATCACACTACCTTGTATAGTCAAAAAATTAATTAACAAGAACCTTTGATTAGAGGTCCAAAAACAAACAGAGGTGCATAACTTTGTAAAAAAACATGGCCTCCCTAGACCAACTCCACACCATAGACAAGCTGTTCATCACACAGATACTAAGGGCCAGATTATGAGTCTGGCAGTCCGAAGACCGCCAGATTCATGGTGGAGGTCGGACTGCCGTGGTGGGCAGACTGCCACATTACAAGACTGGCAGTCGGCGTCACCGCCGTCACCACCGTCACCACCGGGATTTCTGATCCCGATTGGATGAGGGCAGTCGTGGTTGTAATCAGCCACAGCGGTGCTGAAGTCAGTGTCGCCATTCTGATTTCAACTTTGTTCTCCACTAGTCTTTCCATGGTAGGGAGCCTGCCATGAAAAGGCTGGTGGAGAACAAGTGTGAAGGGCCCAAGGGGGGAGAGGGCGAGGGGCAGACAGCTGCTCAGCAGACAGTGCGCATTTTGTGTGTGCTAGTAGGGTTCCCTGTGCAATGGCATTGGACTTGGCTCCATGTGGAGCTGAGTCCAATGCTGCTGCATGTTTTCCACGTGGCTGGCCTGTGGAAACCTTGGTTTCTGCCAGTCAGTCCAGTGAAAAACTCTTAATAGGGCAAGTGGGGAGATTGCCAGCTCCATGGCGGCCTCCTCACCACAGGTCTGGTGGTTGGGTTTGCCAACCGCCAACCTCATAATCAGACAGTAAGTGTAACTGCTAAACACTGTACACGTTTAAAACCATTATGCTCGTTGTCCGCAAGGACAAGATAGACAAGAGACAACAACAAATTGAAAGAACACCCACTGCACTCATTCCTACAATTATAACATCATCCAGCACACCCACATGTTTGATGTGTCACATTGTTTCTCTTAAAGACCTGGCGCACCTTCTCCTTTTCTCAAGTTAGCAAATCTGGTTCTTAAGGAGCTGGTGCACTACTCATGATCACATACAGCAGTATCCATATTTTCTTGTGCTGCTCAACCTCTCCTGGAGTCTTTGACACTGTCAACCATCAACCCTTGCTTGAAACCCTCAGATTCTGAACTGACTTTGATGACACTATCCTGCTGTGTTATTATTCATACCTCAAAAAGTCAATTCAATGCACAAACCCCACCTCCAAAAGCAGGTTCTACATAAAGAATCCATGTTAATAAAAAACATCACCATAGAAAAATATAAATCTATATCATATTGATTAAGAAAAACAATGATATTAAATCAAAATTAGAACATCGAAATTATACACAATATTCTTCGACATGTTCAATAACAATTGTGTACCCTTGATAAAAACAGAATTCAAGCAAACCAGTCACACTCATACCACCCATGAACAACCATACCCATATCTGTCATGTACAATTTAAAAAGAAAACGATATAGTTGTGATCCTCCCCATCAGTGTTATATATGAACCAAAAGATGGCTTATCATAAACTACATCCAGCACAAACATAAGAATAATACTAAAAACATGTTAAGCCACGGTACATAATGCTCACTTATATTGTCTAATCATGCTAACTAGGACAAAGATAATATGAATTCAATACACGTTTCTCAAGCAAATTACCAGAAAAATCACCAACAATACTAGATTCTTAACAATTGAAAGTAAAAATAACTTAGGAGCAGCTTTAAGAGCCCCTAGTGCCTCCATGCGCCACATTAGCATCATGTTTTTCTTTTTATGCTAATGTGGCCCAACAAGGACAAAATCACTGTGCCAAATTTACAAAGTGGCACAATGCATTGCGCCACTTTGTAACCCTTTGTAACCCTTTGTGCTACATTATGCATGCGCCAGGCATAATGTATGCAAAGGGAACACTCCCCCGTTAGGGGGGCTGACAAAATGGTGCAAAGAAATCGAAGAGATTTCTTTGCGCCATTTTTTGGCAATGTTGATGCCTGCTCAGAGCGGGCGTTAAAATGAGGCACACCATTGTTTATAATGGGCCTCAATGGAATTTGAAGGATTAGTGTCAACATTTTTTACGCAAATCCTTCAAATCTCCGAGCTAGCATCAATAATTATGATGCTAGTTCTCTAACTACTGCCATGGTGTGCTGTATCTTAAATATGGCGCACACATGGTGACATTAGGGGAGTGCTAAGGTGCACAAGAAAAGTGGAGCTGCACTGGGTGCAGCGCCACTTTTCTTAAATCTGGCCCTTAGTGGGGGTCTCAGCTGGCAATCATTGTATTTGTGTCTGACAAGAGTTGTAATGTTGATGCGCGTTTTGGTGCCAAGTGGCTCAAAGGACACGCACCTTCCTCAGTACACAATCAACAAAGGCATTCCAAACACTGAACCCAGGGAAGGCACGGGGGCGAAATCCCTTAATCAGAACTTTGTAGATATTTATGACTCAGAACAGCTTAAATAAAAACTCATTGAAACCTAAGGCTCAAAAAGCCCAAAAAGACCCATATGCAAGGCACTGGTCCACTCCAGTCAAGAGGTGGCAAATGCAGCTAAAGAAGGGGTAAAAACTCCACATGTCTCCAAAATAGTAAAAGCAGTCTGATTGTAAAGTTAAAGATAAATGTTGATCTCGTCTAGGAAATGGAAATAGTGGTGTACGGCAGCTGCAGAGGAATGCTGAATGTTGACTTGCAAACCCCAACTGATTTCTAAATTAACACAAACCCGGGTGCAAGGCTGCTGTAGCACGCAAACCTCAAAAAGTGACAAATGTGTTTCTGCTGGGTTACTCGACATCCCTATGCCTACAGCGTAAGGTATCCAACAACTTTCTAAGCTCTATCCAGTGTTTATCATTTCTTCATGTTTTGCTTGAAAGTCCAATTGGCTGGTAAAACATCAGTATTCACCAGTATGCAGATGATAACTAGTTCAAACTAAGACCCTGATTTATACTTTTTGGTGCAAAACTGCACTAACACAGTTTTGCACCAAAAGGTGTAGCACTGGCTTGCACCATTTCTGTGCACCAGCCGGGCACCATATTTATGGGATGGTGCAAGCCGGTGCAAAGTGTAGGTTAGCGTAAAATAAAATTACGCTAGTCGGGTGGGGCTAGTGGTATGGAAGAAGGGAGTTGTGCACCAAAAAATGACATTAGGCAGGTTAGAGTTAAAAACAAAAAAAAAGACTCTAACCTGCCTAGAGTCGTTTTCTGACACAAAACCATCCATACCACATGACTCCTGTCTTAGAAAAGAGAGGAGTCATGCCCACTGCCCCATTGGCCAGTGCACCCAGTGTCATGTAGGGGAGGCAATTTCAGTGCCCCCAATTGCACTTTAAAAAAAATACTTACCTGTACTTACCTATACTTACCCGGGATGGGATTCTCCATCCTCTGCTGTCCCTCTGGTGTGGGTGGGGTGTCTCTGGGGCCTGGGGAGGGCACCTGTGGGCTCATTCCATGGTGTTTCACCATGGATATAGGCCCACTGGTTCCCTAACGCCTGCCCTGACCCAGGCGTTAAAGAATGGTGCAAAGCAAGCTTTGCACCATTTTTTGACCCCTCCTCCCTCCTGTGCATGGTTTTAGTATGGGGGATAAATATGGCGCTAAGGCTACAGGGTCATTTTTTTCACAGGAATGCCTACTTTGCATCTCATTTAAGCAAAGTAGGTTTTCACATCCGAAAAATGACTTTAACTCCATAAATTTGGTGTTCGATGGGCCTAGCGCCAAAGTATAAATATGGAGTTAGTTTTGCACCGAATTTGTGTAAAAACAATGACCCCTAATGGTGTTGTCTGGCCATAATAGTGCTTGGGTCTACAAGACCTTTCTCAAGTTGTACTTGACCAACACAGGGATTGTCCTCATTACAAATATCAGCACCCAGCTTAAATTTAAACTACCATTGGCAAAACCAAAATGTCTGCCATCCTTTTAGCAATTCTTGTTTTGTTTTGTCATCTTTTTGGCAAAATGTTAATGTTTGGGAAGCTGTAGAAAGTTTGTTAATCTATAAAATAGTACTCCCTGGCACTGAAAGGAACTATTTGTGTGTGAATGTGCTCCTTGTGAAAGGGCAGCCTGCCGTAACTCACAGTAAAGTCAGCCGTTGGCTGAAGTGGGGTGATGCATTGCACCTTGATGCATTTCCGAGTAGGTTGGGGAAAAACCACAGACAAATAGATGGAGTGGTGTGGAAAACCCCTGTAAGTAACAATGTCATGCAAATAATTGTATTAAAATCCAGAGTGTATTGACTAACACAGACCTAAAAAAGTCAATGCTCTGCCATTGGCTTCCAGCTTCTTGCCTTTGAGAAAGAAAGAAAGAAAAAAAAGAAAAAGGGAAAGAAAGAACATATGGACGAAAGAAAAAGTGAAAAAGAGAGAAGGAAGGAAAAAAGGATAGAATGTAGAAAGAAAGAAAAAATAATATAAAGAAAAAAGAAATCAAAGAAAGAAGGAAAGGAAACAGGAAAAGTGAAAGGAAAGCTAGAAAGAAAGAAAGAAAGCAGTAAGACAAAGAGAAAGAAGGACAGAAATACAGAAAGAAAGAAGGAAGGAAATATGAAAAGAAAGAGATCTAGAAAGAAAGAAATAAGTAAGGAAAGCAAAAAACAAGGAATACAGGAATAAAATTAACAAGGAACAAAATAATGAAAGGAAAAAGGAAACCAATAAAGCTGTACATAAGGAAACAAAGAAACATATACAGAAAGAAGAAGGAAAGAAGGAAATACATTAAAAAAGATTACTTGTGCTGCAAACTAAATGCTGGTTTTCATCCTGTTCAAAGTATATTAAAGAACTATTGGTGAAATTGGATCCAGAATAAACGTGTTTTGAAGAATTGTCCACTTATGAATTCACATGCATGATATAGAAGCTTTCGGTTCATGTACCAAGAAAAAAGAGGACATTTTAAAACAGAACATTTTCAAAGGGACACAACCTGTTGTGCTGTGAACTTGCAGCAGTCGGATACTCTAAAAGGAATTAACATCAGAATTGGCAGGAGACAGGAACTGATGAAGCGTGGATTGTGGCCTGTGCTCAAATCTGGTATAAATCATACTGCTTTCTCCTCAGAGTCTAAACACAAAGACAAACACTAAATAATTATGAGGTAAAAACAGAAAATACTGGCATTTAAGGAAATAAATTTGTTTACGGATGTGCTCATTGTGAGAAAGCAAAATGCAGTCTCTCAATGTGAAGTTAAACAGTGACTGGAGAGGGTTGATCCATTGCCCAATGCCATATGCTGTAGTGGGAGGAAGCAAAATGTGAATGACACAACAGATCAATGGATGAAGAGAGGTGGCTGTAAGCCTTTTTAAATATGTGTATTTTACATATAATTTTAGTAAAATTAAAAGGTCTTGGCTAACAAAAGACCGGAAAAATGGCTTCAAATCATAATGCATCAAAAGTACCACATCTTTATTTTTTCTCAGTGATATAAACTTCAACTTCAAGTCTAAGAACATATTACAGCACATGTCCTAGATCTGCAGGATGATGCCATTCCTACCAGACAACAACTTTATAAAAGCTGTCCTAGGGCTAAAGCTACGGCATCATGGAGGTGCTGGTGCAGGTGCTGGAGGGGCTGGAGGTGCACTGACTACCTGACCATTGCCCCAATGTCACATATGATACCATTGCAGTATGGTTCTCAATGTGCACCCCTGCTGCATTTATCTATGTTTAATCATGGCACCCCACCGTCTGCAGTGACCAAGGTTCAGACAAATGTGCAGCACAACATTGCCAAAATGGAAACCAGGAAGTGGATGAAGAAAAAAACTGTCAGACCTTCTCCTGCTTTAAAAAGGCAGATCAACATCCCAGCAGAAATCTTCAATGCATTGTGTCTCTTTCGCTTCACAAAGGAGGTAGCTTAAAATCCTGCTATACATGCAACATATTGTTGCATTTAAAAACTGCTTTTAGCCCTCTGGGTTGGATGCTTATGCATAGCAGTGCAGGAAGCTAAATATTTTGTATGTTTTTTTGTTATATTGATTGATGTTCACAATACGTTTTTGTCAATATTTTTGTCATTCCGATTATAAGCATAGGAACACACTATTGTGTGTAAATGATAATTCTGACACAATATTTTTGACAACAATATTATTTACCACAATATTAAACATCTATCCGATTGATGACAACTACTGATTAAACTTCCACATAATCTAACCATCTAGCCATCCATTCTAGCCATCCATCTTTTGCAGCAGCTCCTACTTGTCTTCCAACATCTATCCCAGAATAATCAGTTGACAGGGTCCTGGCTGTAGCAGTCAGAGCTCCCAGACTCCTCCATCTTCAACCCTGACTGCTTAAGGATAGGGTTCTCCAAATGGGTGCAGAGTCAGATTTCTGAGAAAGATCCGTGATTCAATTCTTCTGTCATAAACGCCCCTTTTTGAAATAACCAAGTCAAAAACCAGACCTACTCAGCCTTGTCCCTTTGTTTGATCTTTTGTTTCTGTACACTCTTAGGGCCAGATGTAGGTAGGAAAAATTTAGCGAGTCGGAAATTGCGAGTCGTTGCGACTCGCAATATCCGACTCGCTAAATGTAATGCAAGAAGAAATCGCGACTTCAATTTGCGACTCGCAAATGAATTCGCACCGCAGATTGCGAGTCCGCTGTTTGCAAGGTCACTTTTTGCGACCGCGCTAAAAACGGACACGCAATTTGCGAGTGGGTGTCGCAAATTGCGACTGTGCCACAAATTGAATGCAGGTGCTGCAGAACACTCTGGAAAACACTTCCTGGCTCATGATGATGACATCACAGCCAGGAAGTTTACAAATACACCTGGGAGGAGGGAGAACCACACCCATTTAAACAGCAGAACTGCAAACAGAAAGAACAGCAGCTACCATGTCTGAGACACCAAGGAAGCGCAAATTTAAATTTGCAGAGAAAGAGCTGGAGGTGCTGACAGAGGAGTGCTGCCAGCACCATGACCAACTTTTTGGAAGGGCAGCCCTAACCGTGCCAGAGGTGGAGAAGAGAAGAATCTGGATGGACATCCAAGACAAAGTGAACTCCCTGGGTGTCAGCCGCCGGAGCATAGAAGAACTCAAAAAAAGGTGGTATGACCTGTGCTCCCGGACCAAGGAGAGGGTGGCAGAGCGGCTCCAGGAGATGAGGGGGACTGGAGGGGGACCGTTCACAATACCACCACCCACACCCCTGGAGGAAAGAGTAGAGGAGACCCTTGAGCCTGAGACAGTGAGCGGGATGGGAGAGCTGGACACATCAGAGCCAGGACCATCAACCGGTGAGTACCATAAGACATGCATGTACCCTCAATAATGCCATTCCTCCACCCACCTTGTACACAGTAGCATGCACAACCAAAATAGCTCCATTTCAGAGTTGCAAACACCAGAATGGTGCATTATGGGCAATGTAGTCAAGTAGGCAGTTGATAGGCAACAGTTTATTAGGAAGTTGATAACAGATAGTAGATACTGACAGTGTGTTCCCTATGTCCCACAGGTCTCCCACAAGACACCCCCACCAGCCAAAGCATCCAGGGGCCAATAGTCAGCCAGCAACCAACAGATGACTCAGGACCAGCCACCACTGAGACCTGCACCACCAACACTCAGTCTCCTCATGATACACCAGTTGCCATACTGGTGTCTGATCCAGCACCTGGTCCCAGCCACAGTGCCACTGTAGAAGACACGGAACCTCCACTGCGTAGCAGGCGACGTGTAAATGTACCATTACAGCTGCAGGCAGATTCAGGGGACGCCTCCATGTCGCGTGCTGAGGCCGCACTCCTACGGGGTCAGCGCCTGCAAACACAGGAGATTAGGAGAATTACAGGGGCATTGCGGCTCATGGAGCGAAACCAAGGCAGTAGCATGCAGCTTGTGCACACGGAGTTGCATCAAATGAACACACATATGGGCGACCTTGCACTCTCCATGTGAGAACTTGTGGCTGGACTCCTAACTCAGACAGAGGGTGCAAGGCGTTTTGACAGGCAGCTACTTAACCGGCTGGACCGCATGTCTGCCTCCATAGTCAGGTAGGCTGTGAACACTACTGGCCTTTCTAGGCGCACGGTCAGCCTCCAAGTTGACATGGGCCACTTTGCCAGTGATGTGGCACGTGGACTGGGCCGTCTCAGCCACGCTGTTGACATAATGGAGGCACAGCAGGTGGCCAGGGGCGCGGCCGACACGCTGCAAGACAGCGAGGAGGGCTCCACCATCAGAAGTGTCTCTGCCAGTAACACCAGGGTGTTGCGCAGTAGAAGCGCAAGGCAGGGCACTGCTGACACCCCTGGTACCAGCCATGCTGGCTGAGGCCGGCGTAGGATCTGAGCTCCACACTGTCCTGGGGTTGGGGCACATGAGGTCAATGTGTCCTCATGCCAGGAGGACTGTTACAGCCCCTGAACTGTTGAAAATGTATATAGTTTTTTTGGTTGCACAAATTAAATCACTTGTTAGTTCCACTTAACAACTGGACTCTTTGTGTGTGACATTATTGAGTGTGGTGACAGTTAGCACGTACCTTCCAAAGTATTGGTTTGCAATGTGTTCCCGTCTCAGTCTGCCTTGATTTGCGATGCTTCTATCCCCATGATGGCGATGTGGTAGCTCTTGCTCTTCATCCTCCGAATCTGGGTCTTCAGGGGTGAGAGGTAGCCCACGTCTGGTGGCAATGTTGTGAAGTATAGTGCATGCGACAACAATCTTGAAAGCTGTTATTGGGGTATACTGGAGGGCACCTCCACTTCTGTGGAGGCATCTGAATCTTGCTTTCAGCAGTCCAAAGGTCCGTTCTATGATATTTCTGGTCCTCTTATGTGCACTGTTGTATCGCCTCTCTGTCTCATTGCTGGGTGTTAAATACGGGGTAAGTATCCATGGTCGAAGTGCATATGCACTGTCACCTGTTTGGCACAAAATGCACAATGTTAGCAGGGCATAGATGGGTTCCACATTGACCTGTGTGTATGTCTGCAAGGTGTATTCAGCTATACCTAGGAGGTATCCGTCTCCAAACTCCCCACTTTCTAGGCGTTGGTGTATCCCACTATGCCTGAAAGTGTAGGTGTCATGTGTACTCCCTGGAAATGCCCTGAAGAACCGTGAGAGTGAACTTTGGGATACCCCACCTGCCACGGTAATGACCCCCTGATAGCTACCCGAGGCCAAGAGGTGCAGTGAGCAAAGCACTTGCACATGCGTAGGGATGGCGCAGCCGCGCATAGTCTGGCGTTGTAGTTGTGGTTTGAGTAATTCTATTAAATCTAGTATTGCTGCACTGCTGAGTCTTTATTTATCATAAATCTCCTCCTCAGTTTGTTAGAAAAGTGTCTGCCAGGTTCTGTATATCTTCTCTTGTCTCTGGCTCCTCCTCCTCCTCTGCTGTGCACCGTGGGCTCTCCTCCTCATTCCTATCACATATATCTCCGCCATCTTGAGTAACCCAGATGCCTTCTGGGTCTCCTTTTATACTTTGGTAATGGTTACCACCTGCTCTGAGTTAGTGGTAAATTGGAAGTGCAAAATGGGCTTTTTGCGACTAGTCGCAATTTGAGAGTGGCTATTGCATTTGGGTTGCGACTCGCAAATTGCGACTTCGTATTTCTGAGTCGCAAAATGGGGTCGCTATTTTTGCGAGTCGGTAATGGCTCGCATTGCATTATGCGAGTCGGAAATGGGATTTCTGCATCCTATTTCCGATTTTGCAGGGTCGCAGATTGCGATTCGGGCCATTTGCGACTAGCAAAAGTTTCCTACATCTGGCCCTTAATTGCCACATTTCAAAAGAAGTGGCCAGGGATTAGAACCCCGTTCCCTCTCACAGAAATAGCCCAATTCCCATTGTTTTTATGACTTAGGGCCTCGTTATGAGTCGGGCGGTCCAAGGACTGCTACACTCGCGGTGATGGTCAGACCACCACAATTGTGGTTGCTCGACTGCAACATTACAACCCTGGAGGTCGGACAGCCATTTCTGCTGGGATGTTCCCGATGGTGACTATGGTCTGAGTTGTACTCAGCCAGGGTGTCACTGAATTCAGCGCCGTCTGGCTGATTTCAACTCACCTTACCATCAGCCTTTCCATGGCGGTCACCCCACCATGGCAAGGCTGGTTGTAAGGGTCTGCAAGGGGCCACCGGGGTCTCCTGCACTGACCATGGCATAGGCAATGCAGGGGCCCCCCTGCCCAGCATTGTCAGGATGCGCACTGTCTACTTTGCAGACAGTGTACATTCTGAGGTGCTGGACGGTCCTCTGTACGATGGCATTGGACTTTGCACATTATGCAGACCCCCGGCCGGAACATTGTTCCCAATTGGGGCTGATGGTGATCTGAGTTTTACTTAGCCAGGATGGCATGGTACTCACCCCTGCCTGACTAATTACAACTCACCTTACCGCCAGCCTTTCCATGTTGGTCACCCCACCATGGCAAGGCTGGTGATTAAGGGTGTGCTGAGGGCCCCCCAGCCCAGAATTTTCAGAAAGCGCACTGTCTGTTTTGCAGACAGTGTGCATTCCGAGGGTGCTAGATGGCTCACTTATACGGCAGCATTGGCTCGGCTCCATGTGGAGCCGATTCCATTGCCACAACACAGATTCCACTGGGCTGACAGACGGGAACCTCCTAATGCGGAAGTTCCCGCTGGTCAGTCAAGTAAAAACCTTGTAATGGGCCGGGTGGGGAGACCGACAGCACTACAGTGGTCTTCTCACCACGAGTCTGGCGGTTGGGTTTTCCAGCTGCCAGACTCATAATGAGGCCCCTAATCACTTTCAGGAGGGAAGACCTGTAGAACAGAATTAATTACTGCTAAAACTTACAGGCAACAGAAAACACAATTTTATAAAGTTGCCCTTCCTTCCACTAAAGTTGTCAGAATCTACCTTCAACACTGATTTAAATTGTTGATACATATCAGAAAGAAACTTTAAATAGTGTTTTTAGGATCTTCCTCGTACAAATTTTGAAAACTTATATTTCAACCTCTACTAGGTCTCTCCCTGGAAATGTCACTTTTACCCACATAGCGATGGCAGCATTTTGTTGCTATCAACTACAAGGACATACATTTTAATGTCCTAAAGTAAGTACAGCATTATAACATTTACCCTCCCCATGCACTGCTAATTACCTCACATATTACTCACGACATGCTCTATGACACCATTGATTACATCACTGCAACATTTGAAATTACATCATTGATAACAAAATTGTGCATGGTGGGGTGCAAGTTATAGTTACTTTAGGATACAAGTTCTAGTTACAAGAGATAACTATAACTGGTGAACGTCAGTGGGTTTTGGAGTATATATATAAATATATATATATATATATATATATATATATATATACAAGTAAGAGACAACATGTAAAATGCTAAATTATTCAATAACAAAATATATTAACTAATTTACAAATATATATAAATAGTAAAATATTAGAACTCCAAAAATACACTTAACATGAGCAATTAAAAACTGCAAATAAAAACTAACAATACTAAATATAACAAATATAAAGAAATAATAATATAAATTATATTTCAGCAATATTAGAAAAAGTGACTCTGGAAAGATTAGATATAGTATTGAACTTTGAAGGGTTGGATTTATTACTCCCACTCCAGTCTATACAACAGTAGGGAAAGCGTTGGACTTCATAGGGGTTAACTTTACTATTCTCACTCCAATTTAAACAGCAATAGGGAAAGTGTGGGACTTTAGAAGGGACACATTTACTATGCCCACTCCAATTTAAGCAACAGTAGGAAAGTGTTGGACTTCGGATGGTTAAATGTATGATTCTCGCTCCATTCTAACAGTAGGGAAAGTGTTGGATTTGGAAGGGCTTACCTTTACTATTGCCACTCCGTTCTAATCAACAGTATGGAAAATGTTGGACTTGAAGGGCTTTAATTTATTACTCCCCCTCCAGTCTAATCAACAGTAGAAAAAGCGCTTGACTTTGGAGGTGTTAGATATTCCCATTTCAGTCTAAGCAAAATTTGGTAAAATGCTTAACTTCAATAGTCCTAATAGTTTAGTAAACACTTTATGCAGTTAATATAAAACATTATTAAATTTCAGTATTGAGAAATAAATATACATATATTTAAAATTCAAAATTGTATAAATCAAAAAAGAAAGAAATTAAAACTTCCCTATCAAAACAATAACAAAATTGTGAAATGAATACTGATTATTTAAATTCAATTAATACATAAAAAATGAGTTTTTAAGTACCAAATATCATTGAACAAATAAAACTTCACAACTACGTATTGTTACTTAATTTGTTTAACAAAATGATAAAATATGAAACATACACATAAATAATTGGCACTTTGTTTCCCAATCAATTCACATAAAAATATAAACACAGCATTAAGAAAACATATTGTACTCATGCATATGAATAAAAGAGTTCAACAATTACACAATCATTAATAAATTAAGTACTTTACGTAACTAGCAATTAAATAATAAATAATGAATAATGTTAGCATTAAATTAAATTACATAGAATTTTAACATCCTACTCTGTTCCCCCACAAACACAGTAACCCACAACTCAAATATAACTTAACTAAATCAGCATTAAACACTTTACATAATTAATGAACAATTACCAACAATTTAAGGCTAACTTCCAAATATGCATTAGGTGATTCATTTTTCAACTTATATCCCTACAAAAGCCAACAACCCACTACTAAAATGTAACTTACTATTAGTAATAATAAAACTTTATTAAAAACTAAAATTTCAATTTTAAATTAAAAATATAACACTTAAAACATTTCCAGAAATAATAAATTCATATAATCAATAATATAATAAGATACTATTAAAATCAAATTATTGCTCATTTGAATATTATCTAACCCTATCACTTGCAAACACAGAACCTACCACAGCACTATAAATTACTTATAACAAATAAAAAAATAATAACTAACTTAAAATGACTAACTTTTCTAACACATAACATTGATATATCAACTTAAACATTCAAATAATTAAAAATATATTTTTTACAACTATATTACTTAAGATGATATTAAAAATAACAATAATCCTGAAAACACTTTCATTTATAAAAATAAATATACTCTTGACAACAATATTCTATATCACGATATTTATGACTCACAATACGTTTTTTTCAAGTATATTTCTGTTTTTCAATATTTTGTTCAAACAACCGTCAATCACAAGCTAATAAACAGAATATTACCATGATCACACGCCAGTTCATAAGAACATACCTAAACTCAATGTAGCCTCAATCAATGAAAGAATCTATCTGGCCCTGTCTGAAAATACGATTGAGGTGTGTTCTTCTCTTCACTTGAACCCAGCAAGTGCAAGAGCATTCCAACTGTCAGCTGCTTCATAAACAGAAATGGCTAATGAGGTCTCCCAATCCTGTATTTTCATTTTGAGAGAACACTCTGCCTAACCAGGAGTGTACTGCACTGACTGGTAAAAGCCCTGGCTGGTGAGAGCCCTGCATTCTGTAATGATTGTTTTTGTGCAGGAAGGTGCCCTTTCCAGCACAAAAACAATCATCCCAGAAATGCAGGCATCCTTGAGTGCCTGCATTGGTGCATGGCAGCAATTTGTGTGCCAGCACAGGGACAAGGACAGGAATGCACCATATCTTATAGATACAGCACATGCCTGCCTTCCTTTTGTGTTGACGCAGGGCAGCACAGTAAAACGGCTTGCAGCTCTGTCCTGCACCAAAACTGTGACAATGAGACTAAGTTTCAGGCCCAAAGTTTTGCTCGGGCTTGTCCTATTGATTGTTGGGGCGCTAAAGGCTCAACCTGAGTAGTCTTGATTCCACTTCATGCTTCTTTATTCCACCACCAGACACTTCCTGGCCCTTTACTTCACTCTTATAGGTTCTTTTTCGTCCCTGCTTTGTCCCTTTGTCACAGTATGATGAGGAAAAAAGTGCTGGACCTTAAAAAAGAGTACCAATGGCCCCCTACTCCAACAACTGGCCCAAATTAAGCACTGTTCTGGGCATTGCATTATGCAGGATGGGATTTCTTCTTGCTGGTCATGGCAACAAGATGCTTGACTAAGGCTTTCGGCAGCAATGTGTGAAATGTAGTAGAAAATGTGTGATTACTTCTGGCTAATAAGTAAAATAATAGTACAATGTAAATTATGTCAATATATAATGAAGAGTGATACCTAGTTACAGCAAGTAAACATCTGCTTCTGATGCTGTGGAACACAGGACTGCCTGTCACGTTTTTCTAAGCATACAGAGCCTGATTACGAGTTCGGTGGACGGGATGACCCATCTGCAGAACATCTGATGGGGAAGCTGCTGCTATACTGGCTACCTCCCCGCCGGGCCCATTACGACTTTACTGCTGGTCTGATGGGTGGAAACCAAAGTTTCCACCTGTCAGCCTAGTGGAAAGTGGAGGCAGCATTGTCTCATAATCGAGCTGGTGGCAATGCTGACACCCGCAGGGTGCACCAGCACCCTCGCAATGCTCACCATCTGCACAGCAAACAGTGAGCATTGCGAGGGTGCTGGACAGGGGGACCACTGCACTCCCCATGCAAAGAGTATGGGCATTGCATGGGCAACAGCTTCATTGACATTTGTTTACTAGTTTTTTTTAATGGAAAAGAAGTTGTGACAGGAAAGTTTACTGTGTCTGATGTGCGTTAGTATGTTATTGTACTCAGCATGTCTCTTTGGAAATGCCCAAAATCTCCGTTAGAAGCAACAATCAATCAGTCAGTCAGTGCTTGTAAATCGCCAATACTCTCCCGTTAGGGTCTCAAGGTACTATGGGGGTGGGTAGGAGTGTTACATATACCGGTAAGGTGGTTTAAAAAAGCCATGTCTTCAGTTCCTTCGTGAAGCTGAGTGGGGAGATGGTTTGTCTGATGTGGATGGTTAGGGTGTTCCAGGCGGTGGCTGTGAGGTAGGAGATGGAGGTCCTCCTGTTCTGGGTTTCCTGATGCGGGGTACTTCTGCGAGAGAGAGCTCAACTTAGCATAGGGCCCTGTGGGGTATGTGGAAGTTGAGTCGCTAGTTCAGGTAAGCTGGTCCAGTGTTGCGGAGGGCTTTGTGTGCGTGGGTGAGGATTTTGAAAGTGATTATTTTCTCTATGGGGAGCCAGTGCAATGTACGTAGCTGTTGCGAGATGTGGCAATCTCGGAGTAAGTCGAGGACCAGTCTGACTGTGGCGTTTTGGATGTTTTGCAATTTGGGGGGTGATTTTTTTGTTGATTCCAGTGTAGAGCGCATTGCCATAGGCCAGTCTGCTGGTGCTGAGGGCGAGTGTAACGCTGTTTCTATGTTCTGGGGGGATCAATTTGTGTAGGAGGCGGAGGGGTGCGGAAGCAGGTGGAGGTGACTGAGTTGATTTGATGGTTTATGCTGAGGACTGGGTCCAGGATGATTCTGAGGTTGCAGGCTTGGCTGGCGGGAGTGGGTGGGTTTCCGAGGGTGGGTGGCCACCAGGAGTCGCTCCATGCGTTGGGTTGAGGGCCCATGATGAGTACTTCTCTCTTGTTTGTGTTGAGTTGAAGGCAGCTGTTTCTCATCCAGTTGGCGACTGCTTCCATGCCTTTGAGGAAGTTGTGTCTGGCCTTGTCGGGTTCGTTGGAGAGGGAGAGGATGAGTTGGGTGTCGTCGGTGTAGGAGATGATGTTTATTCCGTAGCTTCTGATGAGGGTGGCTAGCGGGTCCATGTAGAAGTTGAACAGCGTGATGCTGTGGGGCTTAGGGAGGATCCCTGGGACACTCCACAGGTGGTGGGTGTGGGATCTGCGAGGAAGGGGGCGAGTCTCACTCATTGTGTTCTGCCAGAGAGGAAGGATTGGATGCAGACGAGGGCCTTGTCTCTGGTACCGGCTTCGTGGAGTCTTCTTATCAGGGTATGATGGGAGACTGTGTCAAAAGCCGCCAAGAGGTCTAGTAGGATGAGTGCTGCCGTTTCTCCCTTGTCCAGTAGGGAGCGGACGTCATCTGTTGTGGCCAGGAGGGCTGTTTCGGTGCTGTGGTTTGACCTGAATCCGGATTGGGAGATGTTGAGGATGTTGTGGTCTTCTTTAAATGTGGTGAGTTGGCTGTTGACTGCTTTTTCAATGACTTTCGCAGGAAATGGAAGTAGGACTTTGAGGCCGATGGGGTCTGCCAAGGATTTCTTGAGGAGGTGGTTGATCTCGAGTGTTTCCAGTCATCAGGGAAGGTGGTGGCAGCTAGTGAGCGGTTGATGGTGAGGCAGAGCTTGGGAGCGATGGTGTCTGCAGCTCTGTTGAAGATGTGATGTGGGCATGGGTCCGTGGGGCCCCGGAGTGTATGGACTTCATTGTTTTCAGCGAGTTCGAGGCCCTCCTCCACCTGCAGGCTTCTGCCTGCGCCTCATCCCTGGTGTCTAGCGGGAATGTTCTGCTCTTCTGCTAGGCTGCCCTATGCCTCTTTTCTCTTTTTTCCTCTTTTTTCCTTTTTTTATTCTTTGCGTGCTGTTCCTTTTGTGTCTTTCGCTTTTTGTGCTTTTTCCCTCTCTTCCTCATTTTTCCCCCTTACTCTGCTCTCTCTCTCATCACTCTCCCCCTCTCTCACTCCCTGCCGATACTGCCATCTCTCCTCTCTCTCGTGCTCTATCACCGCCGCTGCTGTCCCCACGGCCCACCCCCTTTTTTCACGCCATTTCCCGTTCCCACCTCCCAGCCCGTCCTCTCCTCCCACCCTCCCTACTTAATGGTGGCCACGTGCAGCGGGGCGCCTAAGGCAAGCCCGTCTGCGCCCCGAACACATCCAGCTGGTCCTACCACCCGCCGCATCTACACATCAGCAAAACTGATCGCACTCAACCCAGGACACAACAACAACTGCAAAGAAGCATCTCCAGGCAACACACACGGTCAGTTCAGCTGCCTCTGCTGCCGCCAAATCTGCCAAATCTGCACCACCACCAAGACCCGGGACCCAGCACAACCCAACCACAACGACTCTCTGAAACGCCTGAAGTGTATCCTCCTCAACGTTCGCTCCCTTCACGCCACCGAAATCTGGGACCTCCTTGACAGTACCATCCCCGACGTCGTAATCCTCACCGAGACCTGGACGAACACCACCTGTGACCCTGTGCTTAACCACGGCATCTCTTTTTTCGGACTCGGTCGGACCGTGACTCCGATTATCGGAGCGGCGTCCTCTGCATTTCTGCACAACATTTTCAGCGCGTTTCAGGAAGCAAATTCTCGGCTTTATTTTACAATGCTGCCCAAGCGCGACTCGGCTTTTATTGAGGAAATTAATTAGGTTTTTTGCATTCCCAGTGATGCATTCAATATGTGAGCACTGTTTGCAGCAATAAAATACCACTAAGGCACTGTTTGTGTTGTCCTGAGGAGGCCAGATTTATAAAGGCCGAAACGCATCAACTTTAATAGTGGAGGAATGCGTGCTGAAACTTTCGAATACTTGGATGTTAATAACATTGGACCGTATCGGAGTTTTTTCCTAGCGATAGACTCTCTGCTGATGGACGATACGTCTTTTCCATCTTTTGCATTACCTCAACATAATACTGCTTGCCATTGTATGGCTAAGCACCTTACAGGCTAAGAGATAACGGTGCTCAAAGGAACTTTCGATTCATCTCTTTTTAATATTATTTTGTGTTTTGTACAGTCTTTTGTATAGAACTTCTATTTTTGATATGTAACAATTTTTTGTTTGTATTATTTATTTGTTGTTTATAAGGTTTCGCTATTTGTCTGCGTTTTTGCACAACATTTTCAGCGCGTTTTCTGGAACCACATTTCGTGCTCCCGGTCACGGCATCCTTACCTGTCTCTATGACATTTCTTCTTGCTTGTTGGTGGTGGACTCCTCTTCTTTTCTTTTTCATTCTTTTCTTCTCTTTTTCTGTGCACTTCGTCTTTTTCTGTCTCCTGGTTTCCATGCTGTCTTCGTGCTGGTTTCCATGTTGTCTTTTTTCTGTTTCTTTTTCCAGCATGCCTTTTTCTTTTATACTGCTATTTTTTTCCCATTCTTTTCTATGAGCCTTTCCCAATCCAAGATGGTGTTGTTTTCTCTTCCTGTGTTGTCACTTCCTTTCTTCCAGTATATAAGTCACTCAGTCCTGATCTGCTTTGCGTTGCAAACGCTTCCTTCTGGTGGTGATCCTTGCTCCTGTTCGTCATGTTTTCTCCAGTTCCTGTTGCTCTGATTGAGATTTTTTCCAAATCTTTTCCTTTTTTCATCCTTGTGTTTTCCTTTTTCAGGAGTTCCTGTTTTGAGGTTTTTTCCCACCTTATTTGGGTTATTTCCCTCTGGGACTCCTTGTGGAGGGCACGGTCTGCTTAGGCGTTTCCTGCCAAACAGCACCGTGGCTACTAGAAAGGGTCGCCCTTATCTTGGTCTGTCCAGAAACAGCAGGAGACCGGGTGCTCTTTCAAATCCTTCAGTCAAAGGTGAGAAGCATCATGCAGATCGTGACACCACCTCGGGCCCAGACATCGCCATCCCCCAGGATACAAGATCACCCGGAAAGACCGCCCCAGCCACCCTGGGGGGGAATCGCCATCGTCCACAGGTCTAACCTCTGCCTGAACACACACTCCAAAGACTCCGAAGAATCCACAAACCTGATGGAACACCTCCACTGCAAGCTACTCACCAGCCCGACATCCACCATCAGGGGAACCATTATTTATCGTCCCCCCGGACCTCGTACACCATTCGCCAACTCCATCACAGACTGCATCTCCGCACAAGCCATCACAGCCACCAACCACACCCTGCTGGGGGGCCTCAACTTCCACCTAGAGAATCTACAAGACCTCAACACTGCAACCCTCCTAGACAATCTCCACAACATAGGACTCCGACAGATCGTGACAGAGCCAACACTCTCAGCAGGACACACCCTTGATCCCATCTTCACTACAGGAACCTCTGCTACTTTCACCCACACCACAGAACTCCCATGTACAGATCACTGATACAGTTCAGTAACAGTAGTGCTTATCATACTATTTGGGTGAGCTTATGGGCATGCAAGTCTCTATTTGAGAAGAAAGAACTTAGGGGCTGATTATGAGTTTGGCAGTCCCAAAACAGGATCCCCAAACTTGCAGGAAAATGCCACCTCCATGGCAGTGACGCCCCCCAACCCTATTAAAATGTTTCTGCCGGTCTGACCTGCCTGACAGGTGGAAACCTTGAAGTAGAGCATTCCTGCCAGTCAGGCCAGCGGGATAAGTGCTATGAGATAGCACCTAGCTCCCTTAAAGGAGCTGAGTTCCATCTCGGAGCACAGAGGGGGCTGTCCAGCACCCTCGGAATGCACACTGTCTACAATGCAGAAAGTGTGCATTCCAAGGGTGCCCCAGGGACCCCCTGCACTTGTTCTCCACCAGCATTTTCATGATAGGGATACCACCATGAAAAGGCTGGTGTAGAACAATGTCATAATCAGAATGGCGGTGCTGAGTTCAGCACTGCCCTGGCTGATTACAACCAAGACCTTCGTCAACCTGTCTGGATCTTGGATCCTGGTGAGATGGCAGTCAGTTGGGTGGTCTGACCACCAACCTCATAATTTGGCGATCGGACCACAACAGCCGCAGAGGTCCGACCGCCATCGCATGTCTGGCAGTCTTTTGACCACCAGACTCATAATCAGCCCCTTAAACTCTAAATTAATTTTCATGAGATGATGTTGATCTGGGCATAGTAATTCCTTGAGATCCTTTTTTATGCCCCAGTTTAAAGTTTAGTGAAGATGCCTTTTTCAGTAGTCACAAAAAGATCAATGCTAATTCTCTGCATTTTTCATTTATGGACTTTAGTACTAAAAATATAGTTAGAAAACCAAATAGTGGAGATGCACCATCAACAAATATCCTCATCTCAAAATGTTCAAAATATAGCTCTTCTTTTATTTGCTTCAAATCTTGAAAGATTCACAAAATATTTCAATATATAGTCAGATTTGTTCATTACCACAACAGTGCCCCCCTTGTCCACCTCTAATCACAACTATGCAAATATGAAAATCCCTCATACTATTATCTCTGAAGGAATCTATATTAGGATATGTGTTCGCGGGTACAAACTTTGACTGTGGCTTCAAACCACTGTCCATTTCCACATTACTAACAATATCCATCCCTTCCATAAGTGTATTGACATCAACCAATTCTCCTTTTGATAAAGGCAACAGTACTTGCAAATCATAATTATCAGACACCATAAGGTACTTGAATACTAGAGGTAGGGATGGGGTGCTGATCCACTTTACCATTGAAAAATTCCTTTAATTTCTGAATATGGGTACATTTCAACTATCTACATATACCTCCATGGCACCACCCACTTAGGATGGGCAAAAGCTTAATCCTTTACATAATGCATTCTGTTTGTGCACATTAATGTTTTGGTTAGACAAATTTACAGTGGTTAAGGCAGTGATATTCATAGCATCTTTCACAATCACATTAGTAGTATTATCCCATGAGGCCACATTTACAATAATGAGCACAGCTATTTGGTCTTCATTGATCTCGATTTCATACCCGGGCCCTCAGATTTTATTTCTTTTTGCCACTGTCTCCACCCCTTCTGATCTTGGTACCTTTATCAGCCTCTTACTTCCACTAAGAAAATGGATTCACCCTGTGGTGTTGAAGCATTGGGGGGTCTCATTCAAACCTGAGATACTGTCAGTAGGTGACAGGTAACTGCTGCTGACGGTTCTAGTGTCAACAGTTTCATTGCCGTCTCTTGTTTTATCCCCAGAAACACTAACATTACCATATTTCTTTGCTAAAGTATATATTCTCCCTTACTTATAGCCCATATCATCCCTCGTTATCTTCCTTAATTTCTTATCCCTTAAATTAATTTGGTATTCCTCCACAATCCTATTGAGGATGCTATAATTCTTTTCAACCTCCTCCATGGCACCAGTCTCCTGAATTTCTGTTTCCAACTTGTCTGTACTAGCCTGTAATTTCAACACTTTTATGTCTGTATATTTAATCAAAAGACGCATCATTGCAAATGATGCATTCTGTAAATTGCTCTTCCACTCACTAAGTGATTAAGCATCTATATCCTCAAAAGTAGGGAAAATGAAAATCTGCAACCATCTATAGATCCTATTTTTGGCCAGATATTTTTTCAAAGTATACCCATCCCACCACAATGCCAATTCTTGTTTTTAATCTATCCAACCATTGGAATTCCACCTTTAGTCCTTCCTTAATTTGAGTCTCCACCCCATTCCTACTAGGCATTGCTTTACTGGAGAATAAATTATGTGCCATTTCTTCCCTTCTGTCCTGAAGTCTAGACATAAAGATCACAAAATTGACAGTTAACAATACATACATTTCACAGGGCATGGGATGCATGCAAAGTGGCCCCCAATCAATTAACAGTATCCAAGAGGAAGAGCAGAGAGACCTCGTCCTGCACTACCACCCTCTCCCAATTGGAGGCAGTTCATGAGGCTCATACACCCAAACACCTGCAGAACGAGGTCTTGCTGCTCTTCTTTTTGGGACACTAAAAATATAGTTGTCCTATTTTACGATCTGTAAGTGGTAAGTGGTATATTGTTGGAAATGGCCCTTTCTGCAGGGTCACTACAAGACATTTTACTTTCCTCCTCCTACTTTTTCTAACTTACTTTTTGTTAGCTTTTGGACCCTGAGCACTTTACCACTGCTAACCCATGCTAAAGTGCCTGTGCTCTCTCCCTAACACATGGTTTGATTAGTATATCCCTAATTGGCATATTTAGTTTACTTATAAGTCCCTTTTGGAGAGGTATACCATATACTCAGTGCCTGTAAATAACATGCAACCAGTGGGCCCGAAGCACTTAATGTGCCACCCACCTAAGTAGCCCTCTTAAACTTATCCAAAGCCTACCATTTCAGCCTGAATGCAGCCACACACCGCCATGTCAACTTGGCATTTCAAACCCCTTGGCAAGCTTTAAACTACCCTTTTATTAGGTAGGGCATAGCAGCACACAAGCGCTGCTTTTCTGATGTGTTGTTATCTATCAGGGCTTTTAACCACGCTCATTTTACGCCCATCACAATCACTCCTTCATGGGCTTGCCCTTCAAAAATAATTTATTATCATTGGTAAATGCTTTACGTTTGTCCATCCTTGGGGCGGTTTGGTTACCACCTTGGCTATCGACCCTGTTACATGGCTAATTCCACTTTTGCTCATACGTTTGACTGCGAGCACACCTCTTTTTCCCTTTGTGTGTCTCTTCACGCTGATGCAGTCAGGTTACCCCTGTCCAAGCACGGACTCTCACTCTAGTCAAGGCAAAGGAGAAACACATCTGGTTAACCTTTGCTCACCCCCTTGGTAGCATGAGCAGGCATGCTTAACTCAGAAGCAATGTGTAAAGTATATGTACCAACACACACAGTAATACAGAGAAAACACTACAAAATGGACACCACACCAGTGTAGAAAAAGAGAAAACAATGAAAACAATGATTTTGCACAAGGTACCTGGTTAGTGTAAAAAATGAAGCAGCACAGGTGAGCGTGCATCAGAAAACAGCAGCAATGCATCAATTCCTTTCTCGCAAGGGAGGCTGTGCATTGTGTCTTCTCTGGTTGGGTCAGCGAAGTGTCATTTTTCCCCCTCGCAAGAGAGCGATGCGTCACTTTTCAGACGGGGCACCTTGGATCCACGCAAAGTCGTATTGACTTTGACACCCAGGGATGATGCATGAAAATCTTGTTGCACGGAGGTAGAAAACCATGCTGCATGGGGTTTGCGTCGTTATCAGCAGCCGCAAGCGGGTGTTGTGTGTTGTTTCTCTACCTGCGATGCATCGATCTCTCGGCCGCGATGCAAGTGGATCATCAATTTTAGCCGTAAAGCCGGTGGCACATCATTTATCAGCTGCGTTGCAGATGGTGCATTGAAAATTTCCCCACACTGCATTCTGAGTGTGGATTTTCAGCTCTTGTCTGCCAACTTCACCTTCCAAGGGCCCAGGGACTGGATTGGACACCACTTGGCAGAGCAGGAGTCTCAGCAGAGAGTCCAGATGTCAGCAGAGGAAGTCTTTGATTGCCCTGAAACTTCAAGTTCAGTTCAATCCCTTGGAGATTCTTTACAGGCAGGAATATACCACAAAGTCCAATCTTTGTCCTCTTTCATAGGCAGAAACAGCAACTGCAGGATAGCCCAACAAAGCATAGTCACAGGCAGAGGTTCCTCTTGATTCCAGAAGTGATCTAAAGTCTGGGGTTTTGGGTCCACTACTTATACTCCATTCTTTCTTTGAAGTAGGCAAACAACAAAGGAAAATCTCTGTTGTTCACAAGATTCTGCCTTGCCCAGGCCAGGCCCAAGACACACATCAGGGGTTTGGAGACTTCATTGTGAGAGGGCAGGCACAGCCAATTCAGGTGTAATTGACCACTCCTCCCTCCACTTTAGCACAGGTGGCTCATCAGGATATGCAGGCAACACCCCAGCTCCCTTTGTCTCACTGTCTAGAGGGGATTCACAAAGAGCACCACTGTCAAACTGACCCAGACAGGCAATCCACAAACAGACAGAGTCACAGAATGATAAAAGCAAGAAAATGCCTACTTTCCTAATGTGGCATTTTCAAACTAACAATCTAAAAAACAACTTCACTAAAATATGTATTTTTAAATTGTGAGTTCAGAGACCCCAAATGCCACATTTTCATGTGCTCTCAAAGGGAATCTGCACTTTAAAGGCAGCTCTCATTTTAACCTATGAGAGAGATAGGCCTTGAAACAGTGAAGACTGAATCTGGCAGTATTTCACTGTTAGGACACGTAACACACATCAGTGCATGTCCCACCTTTAACATACAATGCACCCTGCCCATGGGGCTACCTACATGTATAAAAAGGGAAGGTTTAGGACTGGCAAGTTGGTACACTTGCCAGGTCGAATTGGCAGTTTAAAACTGCACCTACAGACACTGCAGTGGAAGGTCTGAGCCATGTTTACACGTCTACTAATGTGGGTGGCACAACCAGTGCTGCATGCCCACTAGTAGCATTTGATTTACAGGCCCAGGGCACATCTAGTGCACTTTACTAGGGACTTACTAGTAAATCAAATGTGCCATTCATGGATAAGCATAGGAGCACTTGCACTTTAGCACTGGTTAGGAGTGGTAAAGTGCCCAGAGTATCAAAAACAGTAAATCAGAGTCCAGCACACATCAACATCCTGGGAAGCAGAGGCACAAAGTTCGGGGAGACCACACCAAGAATGCCAAGTCTAACAGCAGCCGTAGTGCTTTGAATTAGCTTGATTATGTGAAACTATTTTACTTTTCATTTTCAATCTATGTGGCAAAAAAAGTCTGTTTAATAGTTTACAATGCTAATAACTCTAACTCGAGCAAATGCGAAACCCATTGCAATGCAAATACTTGTTACATATCTCACCCCTAAGGTAGGCCATGAGTAGTCCATATGGCACAGTGTTGTGTAATTTAAAATGTAGGAGATGTGTGTTTAAGGTTTAAATGTCCGGATTACAACTGTGAGGCCTACGGCTCTCGTAGGTTAACACATTGGGGATTCCTTATTTCTTTTAATGAGATGTAATTCCTAAATGAGAGGAGGTAGATATGTCATATTTAGTACCTTTGGAATTGTAACAATAAATCCTCTTTAATGGTGAAGTCAGATTTATTGTTACAATTTTGAAAATACCACTCTTAGAAAGTTGGCATTTTCACACTCTTAGGCCTGTGTGCCTGCAGCCTGTCTCGTAGCACTTATCTGGCATGGGTGACAGCTGGGCTTTGTGTATTTCCCCTAGACAGCCACATGCAAAGGCAGCTTAGGTGTGACTTGATGGACCATCTGTGTCTTGATGGGCCATCCTAGGCAGGATGGGAGGGAGAAGCTGGGCAAAACCTCACACTTACACCTTATAAGGCTGAGTCCTGTCCCCACACAAAGGGCTGCATTCCCCCTGCAATGTGTCTGGAGCCAGAGCAGGAGGAGAGGACATCTGTACATTTCCAAGACTTTTTGACATCTCCCCAACCTTAATGGTACCACTCAGTAAAAGAACTGGAATTCAGACCCTAACAGGTCAGTCGACTTCTGGACCTGTGGATACTCTGCCGGGAAGAAGGACGATAGTGCTTCTACAAGAACTGCCACTTTGCTGAACTGCTGCTCTGGAAGAACTGCTTTTTTGCTGGCTGACCTGCTGCCTGTTGCCCTCCTTGCTGAATCCATATCAATTGAACTAAGTACCCAGAGTGAGTCTGAGGGCCAGCTGACTGATCTCCTGTTTTCTGAAGTCTAAGGGACACAAAGGACTTCCAAACACCCTGTTCTTGCACCTGGACAGTTGGATTAGTCCTAAGGTGCTTTCTGCAGCGGAACTGATGCATCCACTGCTGCAGGAACAGAATCAGTGCATCACCCTTGGAACTAGTGAATCACCATTGGAACCACTGTTTCAGGACCAACTCTTTGCTGCTACTATGCAGTGAAAATTGATGCATCACCTTTATTGTATAGAGAAACCAATCACCTTCAAAACCACTGCATCTTGGATCCAGCACATCGCCTTCAAAACCGACACATTGCTGCTGTTGTGTGGACTAAACCGATGCATCACCTCAACTGCAGGATCAACACTGATGCATCACTCGACTGCACCGCGCATCTTTGTTGTCACAACCAGGATTAAGGTACTTTTGTCCAGCGGGTCTCACTCACATGGGTCCCTGTAACTGGTTCACACTCCATCATGGTCGAACTGAACTTTTGATTTTGTCTCAGTACGTTGCAACTAGATATCCCAAATAAGCAAAATTTTTCAATTGTTCACTTTATTCTTCTAAGTGCTGTTTGTCAGTTTATCCTTGAAAAATCAATATTGCAAGTTCTACTAATTGAAATTTTGTTGTTTTGGCCTTGTTTTATTATTAAAATAAACTCCATTTTTCTAACAGGTGTGGTATCTTTTTGTGTGGTGTTTTCACTGTTTTACTGTATGAAGTGGTACACATTGCCTCTTGAGTTAAGCCTGACTGCCCTGTGCTAAGCTACCAAGAGGTGAAAACAGGCAAATTTAGGGTGTGTTTGTGACTCACCCTGACTAAGATTGTGGTTCGTGCTTGGACAGGGTAGTTCCCTTAGCAAACAAGAAATCCCATTTCTAACATTTATGAAGTCTGAAATGTAAAAAATTTAGGAATATATTACCTGGCATGGGGCAAATAACTTCAGCTGTTTGTCACAGTTAACACAATGTTACAGCCATCTTGAAATCAATGGAAATACATTTCCAAAGTGGCCTACTGCCTCTTTTGACTTTACTAATACACTGCAGTTTTACTTTTAAAAGCATTGACAAAGCCAATACTACTGTGCTGGGAAGAGAGACGGATTTCCTTTGCCAAAGCTTGTCTATCTTTTGCGCTGTATCTGAGATATGTTCAGTCATAGTTCTGCGATTCATTAAACTCTCAGGTACATACTGTTATGTTTGAAAGCTCTGTCATCCTCACTTCAGTATAGTCAGCAATTCGAAACTTTCAGTGTTTATATATGGAACAAATGCACTGCATGAACTTGCCTAACAGGGCCCCACCAAGATTTTCAGTGTCTGCCAAGCAGACACTGAAAATCGCGACGGGTGCAACTGCACCCGTCGCACCCCTTCCACTCCTAACAGGGCCCCACCAAGATTTTCAGTGTCTGCCAAGCAGACACTGAAAATCGCGACGGGTGCAACTGCACCCGTCGCACCCCTTCCACTCCGCCGGCTCCATTCGGAGCCGGCATCCTCATGGAAGGGGGTTTCCCGCTGGGCTGGCGGGCGGCCTTCTGGCGGTCGTCCGCCTGCCCAGTGGGAAACTCAGAATTACCGCGGCGGTCTTTTGACCGCGCAGCGGTATTCTGACGGCGGGACTTTGGCGGGCGGCCTCTGCCACCCGCCAAAGTCAGAATGACCGCCTGAGTCAAGAGAGCATAAACGACAATATGTATATAGTACGCTGCTTAATACTAACCAGACACATTTACAAGCGTGGTCAAAACTCAGACATGCAAAAAAAATCTCTGAACATCAGTGACTGAATTTTGTCTTTGAAAGCCATCAGCAATCTTTCTGAATCCGTTCCCATGATCGACAGTTTCCAAGTTTATGTTTTGTCACCTTGTATATTCTATGTGTATTTTTGTCTTCTATATCGTGTGTGTAATTTATTATCTTTCTTACAGGGTGCAAATTTGGACATCCTCGACAAGGAGTCTCGATCACCACTTCTGTTAGCTGTTACATGTTCAGCATGGAAAACTGTGAATTTACTGCTCTCTGAAGGTACTTTTTATCTTTTTTGAACGAAGAACCCAATGTCAATTTTTTGGTCTGGAAAGGGACAACCTAAGCACGGAACCACAGCACGCGAGATAGGAAAAAAGAAAATACAGAGACTACAACTAGAAGGGCTTTATATGTTTTCGGTTACACATTTTACACTGATGACAGAGCTAATAAAGTAGCCCCTCTCTGTGAACCTACAACAGCACTTCCCTTCGACCCTCCCACAGTAGCAATCACACCGTGCGCCAACCATTAACCAAATAAAAATACTTGTAGCCATGCTCCCAGCATTTTGTGGGGTCGAAGGCACTCCATTTTCAAGCCATCAAAGAAGAGAACTCTTTGGGGTTCACAGGTATTTTAGAACCGTTCTTCAGCAATTACATGTTATTCAAAAGTCCCTCCAATGTGGTACCACTCAGTTGGCTTTTGTGTTTTTCGGGGTGGAGGTGTTGAAATGATCTGTGTTGGCAATTTTAGGTCTGGAAAGGGACAACCTAAGCACGGAACCAGAGCACGCAAGATAAGAGAAAACATACAGAGACTACAACTAGAAGGTCTTTTATATGTTTTCGGTTACACATTTTACACTGATGACAGAGCTAAATAAAGTCTGAGGTCACCAGGATGCTGCTTTGCAAAAGTGCTTGTGTAAGGAGACTGTGGGGATGCAGGTCCTGGCTATGCATATTGAGGGTTGCATAGTTGTGTTGTGCCTTATGGTGTATGAAGTTGCAGTTTACTGTGTAGTTGACCTGGTGAGGGACGCAGGGGCCTTTCTCATCTTAGTTTTCTTTTTACTCTCTCTGTAAAAGGGTCCTTGTTTCTGACTGGCATTCAGGCATTCAGCAATAGCTCAAGACCCGACAAGAAGTCCACCGCGTCAAGTGGGAGTGCACAACATGCTATCCGTCCTGAGGGGGCTGCATATTTTCACTAGGCCTCTCAATATCTCACAGCCATAATGGTGAACAGTGGTGAAGCTGGGTGTCTAAAAAGAGAAAAATCCGTGTGGCTGGCTTAAGTATGAGCAGACAATTTGCTCGGTGATGTACGCTATGCGTTCCAAGGAGTAGGAGCAATTTGTTACATTGGTGAAATCTCATGAAATTTACAAATTTCATGTTATGTGAATTTTATTAAATTTTGCGAGATTTCGAGGGCACACAATTTCATATGACATTGGCATGAACAAGACAGTTCAGAGCAAAGAGTGTCTCATGGAAGGGTAAAACCAAAGCTGGGTGACATTTTCCTCTCAAACCTGTCATGTAAGTTGTGAACACAACATATGCCATTCCTTTCAGTTTTCACACAAGATACTGGCAAGCACATTTTGCAAAATCTCACAAATGCTGTGCCCTTTTTGAGAATTTCCATAAAACAGATTTTCCGGGGTTGCCCACACCAGTTTTAAGGTGTTTCTGTTTTGAATTCGGGGCATTCCTGTTGAGTATGCACAACTGTGTGCATGTAAAAGGCAAATATTTTAATGCAACTGTAATTATTAACATTTATGTTTGTGTATGCTTTGGTGATCTCCCTTTGGAGGTGTGTACATGTTTGGATATTCTCCTATTGGTTTGTGGATTGCATTATGCGTCCCCACTTGAGTATGTAAGTGTGGAGGGTGGCTGGTATTTTGATGTGCTTGTCTATGTATGTGTTGATGACTAGGAATGTCTGTACCCTAGAAATGTAGTGTGTTAGTATGTGTGGCTTTGTTGCAAAACCACTTTTACCTAGGTTTGTGGGACAGTGTGTTTTTGAGCTCTTGTTGCTAATACTTTGGGAATGTTTGCCCCACACCAACTGAAGATTGTGTGGTTGTGTCTGTGTAAATATGTTGCGCTGAGCAGTGTATGCCAACATACTCCACTCTTTTATTGCAGTGTGCCGGGTTTTACATTTATATCATATGTCGTTGTCTATGGCTATAGATTTTTAGGAGCTAGTTCCCTGACACTTGCCAGTATGCTTTTCATGTGTTGAGTTGTTTGCAGGACCTTGTCTTCCAGGGTGTATTATGTAGATACTCTGGATTGGTATACCCCACCCCCATCTGAGGTGTTTGTCATCTGTTGTGTGCTTTGCAAGATGTCCTTGTGGGAAGTGCGAGGACTATGTGTTTGGCACTGTCGTCTGGTGGGGCACATTACTATCTGTGAATCCATCAGGCCTTTGCAATGTTCTTGCATGAACATAGAGGTGGGAGCAGCACCGTCCAGCTGTGTTTGGAAGGCTGTGGATCCTTATAACTATCCATTTCTACCCCGTGGTTATTGTATGTGTAGCACAAAACGAAGCACACAAACCCCTCTTGGATATCAAGGCACTGTACATTGCTCGGGGCTCAGTGCACTCCAGTTCTGTGTATTTTGCTTACACTACGCTTGGAAATATTGTAACGCTAGCATTTTTTACTGTCCTAATATCCCTTCATGCCTTTCTTTGTAGTGTGTCCTCTGAATTGGCCCTGTGCCACTTGCATTAACCCCAGTATATGTGGATCTCCATACTTAGAGGCCCGCAGTTTTTATGTGCTCTAGTTATGCATGTTCTGCATCACGTGACTTCCCTCTCAGACTGTTTAGCAGTGCATTGCCGTACTGCTTGCGGGATCTCTAATGACTTCACTTTTAATATCACCTTCATATAGTACTATTATAATATTACCTAAGGGCCCATCTCGACTTGTAATTATGCTGAGTAGATACTTAGATATGGAACACTGTAATGGAACTTTGTTACTTGAGGTGAATTTTTGAATGAAAACTCTCGAAGTAGATAGTACTAATAATAACTTGATTTAAGAATTGAGCTTCACACAACAGCATATTGTTTTTAGGCATTGTAAAAAGCACTACTTATTATATAATAATGACAGTGCCCTTGTGAGTCATACTTGCAGCTGATTGGTTAGCTGAAAGTGTGCGTTACAGTTGATGGATTCAGGATTTAGGGGGTCATTATGAACCCCGGCGGTTCAGACCACCATGCCGGCAGCGGGGGCAAAGACCACCACCGGCATGGCGGTCTGAACTGCCATATTATAGACACAGTGAGGGCCACCTATGGCAGCCTGATGGTGGAGGGAATCATTTTCCGACAGGGTGGCACTGCAAGCAGCGCTGCCCCTCGGATAATGATCCCTTTTGCCACCAGCCTTTCCCTGGCAGGTTCCCCCACCAGGTAAAGGCTGGCGGAAGGGGTGCTCAGGAGCCCCCGTGCAGTGCCCCATCACGCAGGTCACTGCCCAATTTATGGGAAGTGATCTGCGCAACGGGTGCTGCTCCACCTGCCTCACACCAACATAGTTAATGTTATGGCCCTTTTCCCCGCTGAGCCGGCGGGTGGAAACATTGTTTCCACCTGCCCAGCGGGGAAAACATTATAGGGCCGGAGGGGGGGTGGTAGTCACGCTCGCGGTCATCTATTGACCACCAGCGTGGAGATCAGAATGAGGGCCTTAATGTCCAGGTGGGTGGTGATATTTATGCCATTCTATGAAGCATTGTTAATGCTACTTTTTAAGTTATGCAGGGGGTGGTATTGCTAGGCCAATGGGGAGCAGTATTTAGCTCTATTTGTGACTCAAGGTTTGTGACAGCGTAGGGGAAATGTTGAAATGTGGGAATAAACTGATGGAATGCAGTATGATATCCTGGCAGAGAGCACTGATTACCTCTGAATGTAGGAGTTGTACTTCTAGCCAGATAAGAAGAATTATGAACCCTCTGTGAGGATGATTGGCAGTATTAAAAACTCACTAAGGGCAATTTAAACTCCCTGTGAGGAGAAGCACCTGTAATACCTGAAGGGAAACTGGTCCTTCCTTTTTTACTTCTTGTTACTGTGGGAGTGGAACCCTGTAGCCCAAAATTCAGAACACCCCAAAAATTCAAAACGTCACAAGTTTACTTCTGATGATTCTGCTCAAGGTTTGATCTTGCGTTAATAGGCAGAGCACAGGAGCAACAGCAGCAGCTTCCGCCACACCAACAGGGACCCCAAAGTCAACGCCAAAGGCAGGAGAGGATTCTGGAGCAGGACAACCCTTCAGGGCCTCAGGGAATATGACATCATCCAGAGGTACAGACTAAACTGGCAAGCCATACAGCAGCTGCTGCGCCACATTGAGCCACAGTTGGCAGACAGCTTGCAGACACCCCACATCATTCCACCAGAGACCAAGCTGCTAGTTGTCCTGCACATGTTGGCAAGTGGCTCTCTTCAAACCACTGGTGCCCTGGTGGCCAGGATCTCACAGCCCTCACTCTCTGCCTTCCTTCCCAAGGTACTGTATGCCATCATCTCCCTCAAACCCCGCCACATCAGCTTCCCCAACACACACCAGAAGCAGCAGGAGACCAAACAGGGGTTCTATCAAATCAATGGCCTCACACACGTGCTTGGTGCCATTGACTGCACACATGTACGGATTGTGCCACCTGCTGCAATGGAGCATCTATACTGCAACAGGAAGCACACAGACTCCATCAGTGTGCAGGCCATTGTGGATCACCAGGGATTGATCACCAACATTGTGGCAAAGTATCCTGGGAGTGTACATGATTCATTCATCTTCCACCACAGCACCATCAATCAACACTTCCAGAATTGATGATATGGAAATGGCTTACTTGTTGGTAAGTACACAAACCTAGTTATATACACAGTGCACAGCAACCCTGTAGGACACATAACACAAACACCACTACATTGACACGTGGCCAGGAAGACACTGAGGTTGTGACACTGCTAGACATTTTGATATCCTGACCCAATGGGATACACACCTATGGACAAATGACAGATGCAAATAACAAAAGATGCCACTACAGAGCCACAAGGGACCAATTTAAAACCACACAGTGACAATGACATGGCCTTAACTGGCAATACAACTTGGAAGATGAATCTTCCAATATCACATCAATCACACTCAATCACACACCCTTCCAAGGAATACGCACTGTGTAAGGGGTGTGCAATGTGTTTTGCTGCAGGTCAAACACCATGAGACACATACCATGATGATGCTGACCTTAATGAAGGTGACGTGGAATCATTGAGGCAGTACCAACATCTCACATCACTCCTGGGGTTACATTGCCCGTTAGCAATAAGGAAGTGGACTGTGCTATGAACACATATTGATGTGACAAAAATGCAAAGTGCACACCGCTACACATACGGACTGAGACAGTTTCACATAAACATAACAGATGTACAGGCACATGGACCTTCTGACACTTAAACCTTCACCCCCACAACCAAGTTAGCCAGCTTACCTGGAGCAAGTTCAGTAGTGTAGGTACATGTTTGCACATGAGACAACTCGGCGAGGGCACAAAAATAGGTTTGCCTAGAACTTGTCACACATGGGATCTTTGTGCATTGTCAATTGTAAACACTTCAGTGCTGCCAACCTATGGATATGTGGTGTACATTGTCACCTAGCCAAATCAAAGGGCCTCGTTTTTGTTTTTCACATGCTATTACATATGTTGAATTGAATGGGATGTTCAGGCCAATTAGTGCAACCGTGTTACCGCCACAGTGTAATCGATTGTGTGTGTGGAAGTATCATGTCACCTCCAGTGAAGGCACATGGACACTTCTTTCACATGACATAATGCATGGGAGATACACAATGAACTGCAAGTTTACAAATATACAGCTGATATCAGGTCAATCAGCCAAACCCCAGTTTTGATAATTAAACAACCCAATGCAGAAAGATCATCCTAGAAGCCTAGGATCCCACACAATAACACAAACACAGATGAGTCACAGACGACACAAGATAACAACTGCCATGCAAAGTGATAATCAAGGTGAAAGCAACATCCAAATATTTACACTCATTTTCTCTTTCAGCTGATCAGTGTTACAGGATCCAGCCATGGATCATGACCCCATTTGCCAACCCAAGCACAGCATCAGAGCGTGCCTATAATGAGGCACATCAGAGGACACGCACCATAGCAGAGAAGACTTTTGGCATCTTGAAGTCCAGATTCCGGTGCCTCGACATCACCAGAGGCAGCCTCCTATATTCACCTGAAATGGTCTGCAAGATCATTTTGACCTGTGCCATCCTGCACAACATTTGTGTAAAGAGGAACATCCCCCTCTATGAACCAGACCCACAAATGCCTGAAGAGGAGGAAGAGGAGGATGCTGTTCGTAAAAATGAGGGGGACCATCCAAACACTGCAGCAGGATTGCGTCGGAGACAACACATTGTACAAAACCTCTTCTAACTATACAGTAGTCACCATCACCACTTTGTTATCATATGTCATTAAACACCTACCTTCATCACTCAATCATGCTCTGGGTAATTTATATGCATCACAGGATCCCTAGGAATCATAATCAGAGTTTAGCCTCATGGAGCATTGCAGAAATACAGATTAGGATACTGAAAAAGCCACATCACATTTGATGACTATGAATGTACACCCAACATCACACACAGTGTAAATGACATATATCCTGTCGATTTCACATGTCCAGGGCAATATCAGAGGACCACAGCTATGAAACACATCCATGTTGCCAACATGGTCAATTGCAGCACATGACACACAACTAAGACACCATCAATCATAGGGTAAAAAAGTGTTTCATACATGAGGCAGTGGATGTGCCTTTGCACTGGTAACAGGAATGTATGACCAGACCCTTGACAGCAGTAAGTATGACATCAGCTATCTTTGCAAGGAGAATGTGTGACAAGCAGAAAATGGATAGCACGAGTGCCCCAGGTATGACAAGCATTGCTCACAAGACATGCCCTGTGCAGTCCATCCCAGGTAATAAATCCTGCCACTGCCATGTTTTCAGTCTCTGTCCACCCTTCTCTAGGGGGGCCTGTAACTGGAGTATCTGTACCCTGAGAATCTTCATCTACACACATCCAGACTCCCATTCTGACTCCTGTGTGCTTCCCTCTTCAGTATGGCATGCCCTATTCATAGTTCATCAGTCTGTATGGACTTCAGGTCCGATAATGCACTGCCTGGTAGTCGGTAGGGCCTGTAATCAGCTGTCCATTGCTTCCCATGTGAAAGGTCCAGTTGGCCCTTTGAGCTTGATTCTCAACTCCAGGACTTGTGAGAGACTGAAGCTCCCCACACCTGTGAGCACGTCTATGCAGACCAGCCATTTGAAGCTGCCCTGCCATTGCTGCTGCCTGGAACTGCTTAGAAGCTGCCATTTTCTGAATCTCCTTGTTGTGCATAGGTGTACAAATCACTTGTGTAACAGAGCCCTTGGGGGATTGTGTAACGTTGCTGACCACAGCACAAAAACAGTTTTTAGTTCCCACAGTGTTACTCCAGCTTGTCCCAGTCAGAGTCTGCTCACTGTGTATTTGCCATGTTCATCTTAGTTCCTGACAGAGCCTGCATCCTGTTAGCATGACTGGTTCCTGTCTTTGCATTAACCATAGAGGTTCCCTGTGGCTACATTCGTCTCATAGTCGCTTTCCATGCCCTCTCTTTCCTCTTGGGGTACTGTGTCTGGTAGGTCTACAATGAATTCTCAAATATATAGTATAGTTTAATCAGTTTCCTTATCGTATCCTGTTCTGGGACATGTATTCAAATTGCCTAATCCAGCCCCCATCCCTTGTCTGGTTTTGCATGTATTCATTAGTGCCAAACAATGACAGTGTGCTATGACTATATGCATGGTTTCGGTACAGTGCCTCCAGCACAACAAACAAGGATTGCCAATGTGTATGTAAGGACCAAACATGTTTGTGCTCTGATGGTCCACACCCAGATTAACTTCTGCTGTCACCTTTTGATGGTGCTTGCGTGGTGACTAGCTGTGAGATTAATCAGCACAGAGGCACTGATGTTCCCTGTTTTAGTGGGAATTTTAGGTCCCACCCTATGTACAAATGTTGTGATGAAAGCTGCCTGTTTCCTATTACTGATCCATAAAGTTTTTAAGCACACCAAGGTTGCCCTGTCGTCAGCCTCATTAAAGTTCTGCAGTGCCATAGCTGGACTATCCCCCTGTGTGTCGTTAGTTGTTCTTTGGCTTTAGTTCAAATCTGCTTTGAAGGATACTCAGTTAATTCAGGGAATGGCTCCACAGACTCATGACTAGACCTGCACGTAACTGTGACAACATGGAGGGCAATACTGACACAGGGTAGACATGGCCACACACTTGAACTGGAGACCTTTGTGCACTGAACCACTGTAAATTTGTGAACACATGCAGCATGGTCTGCTGGTCCTCCACAGCCACAGGAGAAACATAGCTCATTTACATGACTCAAACTGTGGTGTACCATAACTTTTTTGGATTGGAGTTGGGACTCTCTGTCACAAATACTGTACCTACCTACCATGTTAAAATGCCTGACTCATGGGTAGCATAAACACAAGTGACCATGAAGTGGTATCCAACATTCCATTACATGTGATGGCTTACATTTGTAACACTGCCATTATCAACCGTCCTCTATCTATCTTGTGTATAGTTTGTCATGGGAGATGTTTTGTCCCCAAAGTCAGGGAAGTTCACACAGCATAAGACGCAACAGATATGACAAACACATATCATGACTGATGTACCTCAATGAATGGCATCTGATGGTCATCCACAATTACAACACATGCATACAAGCACATTATGCAAAACACGTCTTGTGACGTTCACACAGAGGCCCAACAACATTTGAAATAGCCAATTCACCGACATAAACACACAGGCCATGAGTGAATTTTTTAAGTTGCATAACCTTGCTATCCTCTATTGATGCACCACCTGCTCAAACTGTCAAAAGAGTTCTAATCCGGCACAACAACATGAGTATTATGGTCCGCATTAGTGTGGTCTGCCACATGTGCCACATGTGCCCAAACACTAGAACACACACAGCAGGCCCTAACAGCCTATCTTAGTACAGTTATAGCCTTCATATATGTTAAAAATTTCAAAAAATTACACAAACACAGTTAAAGACAGATATTTTGATGCAAAAGAGTCAAAAAAGACACATGTGCGTCAAAATGTGCCGCATATGCGTTAAAAAATTACGCTCACAGCCATTATACATCGATTGGTCCCTAGTGTTAATTCCAACACTACAGTATACCCCATGAAATAGGTTATCCATGAAAAATATATTGATCCTTGAATGCGCTGAATTTTTAAGCATATGCGTCACAATATTGATGCAAAGCCCGTAAGCATCATAAAATTACACGCATCATAATAAAAACACACCACCTTTGAGACAGGAAGTGATGTAATAGGATATCCTGTTTACAGAAATGGTACAGTGGGTGTTACTTTCACTTTCACTTTGTAGTCTGTGATTCTTCTAGACTGTGTGGCTGTGTAGAGAGTTCTCTGTCAAAATTGTGCTTTTGTCTCCTGTGTGCCATTTCAATTGTCATCTGTTGTTTTAGTAATTGTCTCTGTAAATCAGTGTAAGTGTGTTTTTGTCATTTTTGGTGTCTAATTTTGTCTTTGTACTGTTGGGAGTGTGTAGTGGGTATTGTTAGTTGGGGTATTGTTGGGCTGTTTGTGGGTTCTTTAAGTTTCATTTTCATACCTCCTTTCCCTGTATTTCCCTGTTTTTTCTTTCCTATCCCTATTATTTTTGTGATGTTGGGAAGTCCACACCTGGGGAGAATGGGTGAGGTAGAGCTCGGGGCTTTTATTTGGCTGGCGTGCCACTTCCTCCCCCTGATGTTAGAGGCTGCTGGCAGGGTGATACAGGGGTATCACACTGAGGCGAGGAGGCTCAGGTGGTCCAAGGTGCTGTTCCACCTAAAGAGAGTGTTCAACAGCCAGTGCAATGAACACCAACTTAAACATCGCTGGGCTGACCTTATGGCCAAAGAGCAAGACCTGCTGGACCACCTAGGTGTGGTGATTGGTGGCCCTGTTGGTGTGTACAAATCAGACTAATGTGTACAGTAAAATGCTCGGTAGTGACAGAAGCATATTTTGTGACATGCTGCATGCAATATTTGTGGACATGTGGAAAGCAAGTTGAAAATACAGTTGCCCTGATTTATACAATATTTGCTACGCATTACCGTCATTTGTTGATGCAAAAGCTGCACAAACTTACAAAAGACAACTTGATCTTGTAAATTAGTGCTGCTTTGACGTCAATAGAGGATAGTAATGCAGCTCAAACAAAAGTATTATTCATGGCCTGTGAGTGTGCCAGGAATGAGATGTATTTCACATGCTAATGCAAGGAACGAATGTAGTCCCCAATTATTTTGAATACTTGTCTGAACTGTATTCATGGCCATACGTACAAAGATCTTCCTAACCTCTGGTAATATCTCAGGCTGATATTTTGACTTGGTTTGTGCAGCATTTAAATTTATTATGGATGCCAAAGTAATGCACACTTGATAATATCTAAACATTTTGTGCTACTTTCCATAGCTGTAGTGTAAAAAAATTAACTAAATGCTACACATAAAAAACAAAAAAAAGATCTGACCCTAAGTTCATTGTTCCTGTGTGTTTTATTTTGTCTTGGACACAATTGCTGGTACAGGGCTGATGCATTTGCCATTTGTGTCACTTTATAGCCAAGCAATTCTCTAAAGTTAATGGCTCATCATGGGATCCATGAACTTTTTGAATGCATGGCCACAAATTATTTATTTGCATGATTTTGTGCAAGGGACCCCTGACTGCTTCCATCATACATTTAAAGTCACTAAATAGTATGCTAGTTTACGTTTAGTACACCCCTGCTGATCTAGTGCAGCATATGTACAATTGTTAAGTTCTCAGTGTGAAGGCTATCACAGACATGGGTGTATGCTACGATCAGCAGGGCAGCATTCCTGTGAGTGCTGCCATTTCCAAGGTGCATACAAATTGAGACCTACCTCATCAAGATTGCCAAAGTAGGACATTTGTTAAACCATGTTTCAGTTAGGGGACAGTGTCAGTTCATTGTATAACCACTGATCACCCAACTTGGCAAATGTAAGATAATGAATGTGGCTAACTGTGATCTACAATACCTGATATAGGTACACAGGGCCCTAAGTAACACATTTCAGGTGCAATGACTACACCTGTGCCCATGCATTCTGTCACGGATGATCACATTAGACACTGTCAGCATATATTTCTTTGTTGTTTTGATTTAGATAAATGGCCAATCCATGTTTATCATAACATTGTCATCAAGTAACACACAGGATCCCTGCCATCATGGTGTCATAGGGGTCAAATACGGCTCTGGGTACACTGCCAATGTGGCATATGTAACCTACGTACAACACAGGTACACATATAATGGACCATAGAAAGCACAATAATTCCTGAACTAAACTCAATCCACATGAGCATCACACAGTAACTCAATGTCCCTTGATGCACAAGCCACAATACCTGAGTGACTGGTATTGCAGTGCACCAGGAATGTGGCTTTGCATGTCTCTCATAACAACAAATGAAGAAATGGAGTACGCTCTAGAAATATTTCTGCACAAAATTGAGTAATCATGTTTGGCACCACATAATTTGCCAGGGCCAGTGCATGTGTGCATATATGTGTCTACAACTCACTGGAGTGACAGGGTCAATACATGTTTGCAATAGTATATCTGTTGGAGTGTATACATGCCTGAAGTGCTGCTCTATCATATAAAAGGTCACACACAGTGATTTGTTGTTCCAAGTTTTGTACAGTGAGCAGACATTGAGCACATCTCACCTTCCATGTTTTACAAGTGGACCAGCCCCCTACACAATTGGAGAAGTGGCTCGATTTGCGGACCCAGACTTATCCAGTAAGTGTTGATATGTTAGTTCTGTGTTGTGTTTGCAGCTGTTGTGTGATTGATGCTTGTGTGTTGGACACATTGCAAGGTATGATGTGCTGGCACATGATTTGATACGTGACTTGCCTGGAGTTTGACATTTTGTTCCATGTTTGAGTTGGACAATCAGTGGCAGAGATTCATACTTTGGGATTCTAGTGCTGCACTATAGGCATGGGCAGGTAAACAGGGTGATATTTGTTGCTACACTTATGCCAATGAAAAATTTTAAGGTGGCCATTTTGATGATTTCGTCAGCAAGTCATACCCTGATTCACACAGACCAGTGATGCATAAGTATTACCCACAGACTTGAGCCTCCTTGTTAACTAATGAACATGTAGGACTGTATGTTTGACTTCCTAGCAGCATCTAGCTCCACATGTTGTGCTACGTTTATGTGGCACTTGAGTAGAATGCCATAGGTGTGCATGCAGCTCAAGCCCACATGGGTGCTGGTATCTATGTGCTTGTTTTTGAAAAGGTATTAGTGAGATCAAATGATGTTGACAATTGTCCGCAATTAGGAACATAAATGTGGATGTGATTGTCCAAAGTTTGAGTCAGTCCTAGTTGACAGCCCTCCTTACCTGTGGTGGACTGACTAAACCCATGGATGTCTGTCCAAAGCTTCCTGGCTGTCCTTGATGTTTGAAAGTATGTTTTGCATGTCCATCACCCCCTGAGGCACAGGGTTAGGGTTATAAAATATGTGTACCTAGGTGTGAGGATACCCAGTGTAGAAGACAGACATGTAATTCAAACATTAATTTGTTCCAACCTAGGATACCCCCCATGATTAGCAACTGCACACCATCCAGGCAGTCCCATTTACAAATCACTTGTGGGCCTTGATTGTCATCCAGAGGATAGCCATTAGTTGGCCTGTCACATGTGGAGTACTTGCAGCATTTGTTATGTGACTAATGTCAATACAATGATGCACAGATCAATTAAGTAGGTACACACCTTTTGAGCATTGCTGTGCTGTTAGATAGTAGATGTGTAGGCTGTGTTGGACTGTCATTCCTCAGGGACATTCTATGATCTGTACTGTGATTTGGACTGTTTCAGCTATTTTTGAGGAAGTGTTACAATATCATCTGTAGATGTATCACACTATGATGTCACTAATGTTTGTCTTTCCCTATTTTTACAGCTGCCAACATGAATGCCCATGAGATCAGGGAATTCCAGAGGTGGGCAATGCTAAAGCACACTAGATGTCGTTATCGCCATGAGAGAGCCACAGGGGTCTGGAGGGCATTTGCCCAAGATGGGCCATCCTTGTCCACAAAAGCCACCACCACCAGCACATCCGATCAGACCACAGTCACCCAAAGGATGACAGCCACTGTTGGAGGTCCATCAACCTCATCAGCTCCAGGACCACAGACAGCAGCTCCTGCACCTCCCCCTCCAAGCACGGCACCGGCACAGCAGTGCCATCCACTAGTGGCACACAGACAACCCCAGCTGCAGTGATAGACAATGCCACATTTCAGTTTGTGAGACATGACATGCAACGTATGTTGCGCAGGATGGACAGGCTGCAGCAGGAGGTGTCCCGCAATAGCAGGAGACAGCGGGTATAAAGAAGATCCTGCGGAGGGCAAATTTGTGACTTTTGGACCCTCAGCCATGAATCCCTCCCTCCTCTTTTCTGGTTCTTATCTTTAGTGGGTTTAAGGGGCTTAATGTTAGTTTAGAGTAGGCTCTTGGTTTAGTTAGTATAAGTGGGTTGGGGTGGAGGGGGTTATATTATTACATGTGTTTTTTTGTGGGTGGGTGGGGGGATGATGTTTGGATTTATGTGTATAATAAAAAATATATAAAAAAAATTATAAAAAAATATTTTAAAAAACATATTTGTTTAGGATAAGATAGTATGTGTTTAGGTTAGTATATGTTGTTCTACATGTGTCCCGTCATATAAGGGGGCTGGGGGGCTGATGTTTAGAGTGTTTAGTTAAATGTGATAGGTAAGTTTAGATTAGGGTAGTTAGGGCCACTTGTGGGTAATGTGTGGGTAGGTTAGCTAAGGTGTTTCCCCTAGTTTTATTATTCTTTTTTACTGTTAAATAAATATTTAGGTACTCCTTTACAGTATGTGTCATATGCATGGGGATCAGGGCCTTTGCATGGGTGAACAGTGTCAATTTAGTATTTGCATTTGTGTTCTATCCTGCATCCAAATCCCATTATTGACATGGTTATTCACAATTCTTAATGTGCAGTCACATTGGCAGCTACACCAAAGCTACGTCTCTATGCATCTGCCATCCATTGCACCCACCACTCAAGGTTACTATGGTTCCCAATGTGTTGTGAAGTTTGGATGTGTTTTTAAATCTGTCATTGTTTGAGACCTAATTTGGAATCATGGACACTGTGGTACGTCTGCCTGCAGCCTGATGTTCATGTGAACCCTGATAAGCTGAATGATGTAATAATATTATGTAGTATTGTACATAATATGTACAATATGTACACACCTGTCATTTCTTACATTGTACTCCCAGGTTACATAATTGTTCATACACTCGTACACATCCATTCCTGCTGTATGGTGTGTGTGTGATGAAAGTTTATAGTCAGATGTCACATACATGAAGATTGTCTTGAAGGGAATGTTGTACAAATTGATTTTCAGCTTATACATATTTTGAAGAGGACTTTTTCAGTCCAACACAGCATTATAATGTTAGTTTTAATTTTACTTCAGAAATAAGCCTCAGGAAGCGCAGATGATGATGCTGTCCAGACCCCAGTGCATAGTTATCAGCCCACAATCTTTCAAAGCAGTTGTATTGACATTCTATGGCCATTGACATGTGAAATACATCACTAATCTCCTACACAGTTGATGTGTCACATTACACAGAGACAAAGTGGTTGTGTAAGTGCTATTTATTTGAAAGTGCTGTAGTGCAATAATTACATAGTCCAGGAGTGTGAGTCCATTAGTGTGACGTCTTCTATTGTGATGCTACACAAGTGTAATGGGACATGTCATTGGACATGCTGGGGTGAAGTGTCATACAGTGCAAAGGAACATGAATTGCCAATGAGGTAGTGAGAGACAATCACAGAGCATAGTGTCAAGGTAAACAGTGTGCTGGAGAACAGTGCATATGACCAACTGTTGCAAGACTGGCATGTTAACAAGCACAGGTCCTAGGATATCAGTGCCCATGTGGCACGGACTTGTGCTACTGGGTACTCCTACGGGTGAAGGTGATCTTTTCCACGTCTTCAACTTCTGATGTGTGTGTCGTCTCCTCTGCCCTTGGTGGTGGTGGGTTTGATGGGGCAACAAACACTTAGGCCCTCATTCTGACCCTGGCGGATACAATCCGCCAGGGCCAACGGGCGCGGGAGCACCGCCGATAGGCCGGCGGTGCCCCTAAGGGCATTCTGACCGCGGCGCTAACGCCGCGGTCAGACAGGGAAAACTGGCGGTCTCCCGCCAGTTTCCCGCTGCCCTGGGGAATCCTCCATGGCGGCGCAGCATGCTGCGCCGCCATGGGGATTCCGACCCCCTTCCCGCCGGCCTGGCTCTGGCGGTTCTTACCGCCAGAACCTGGCCGGCGGGAACGGGCGTCTTGGGGCCCCGGGGGGCCCCTGCAGTGCCCATGCCCAGGGCATGGGCACTGCAGGGGCCCCCTAACAGGGCCCAACTAGGCTTTTCAGTGTCTGCGATGCAGACACTGAAAAGCGCGACGGGTTCTGCTGCACCCGTCGCACGCCTTCCACTCCGCCGGCTCGATTCTGAGCCGGCTTCCTTGTGGAAGGCGCTTTCCCGCTGGGCCGGCGGGCGATCTGAATCAGATCGCCCGCCGGCCCAGCGGGAAAGTCAGAATACCCCTCGCGGTCTATTGACCGCGGGGCGGTATTCAGGCGGCTTCCGACGGGCGGGCGGCAACCGCCGCCCGCCTAGGTCGGAATGACCACCCTAATGTTTGAAGACGTGGAGTCAGAAATCCCGGTAGCTGCCAACTGTGGGGCTATTAATGGCATTACTGCAGCAAGGAGGAGCTGCTGGTTCTTGAGTATAGCAGATACATCACTGTGGTAGGCAGCCAGGTCGGCCCTGAGGTGGATTTTGATTGCATTCGTGCATGCATTGAAAGGTTTGGGGTGCCAGGTGTTTGGCAACTCCCTTACTGCAGTGGTGAATTCCCTTAAACTTTGTTGTAGTCCTTGCAGGATGGATGTTATCTCTTGCATGGCTGCTGCCTGTTCTGCAGATGATATCATGCACAAACGCATCCCCTCTAGGCTGGCTGCCATATTTTGCATCCCCACCTGCACCTCCTTGGCCAGCACCCACTGTATTCCAACTACAGTCCTCTCGAAGGTGGTACCAGTGTCCTCAGAGTCCTCAACTGGGTTGGAGCTGGCAGGTCGTACTGTTGGGGTGGTGGGTGGGTCCTTTGTGATGGCTGCTACTTCTGTGCTCCTACCTGCGATTGAAGATGGGGTTTGGAGGGTTCCAAGGACATGTTGGAGAGTCTGCTGGTTAATGTTTGTCAGCTCGTCATCCATGTCATCAGGGAAGTCCAGGACAGGCATATCCTCAGGAGAGCCTTCATCCTCTGCAATGAGATATTGTACAATTAGTGTGTCTGTGTTGTGGCATTTGTAATGTGACGTTCCTGACTTCCTATTAGTTGAACATTGTGATCTTGGTTCCTGTTCATTGTTCCTGTCATTAAGATTATCATTCTCACAGGCCTATGCCCCACCTGCATGTCACATGTAGTGTGGGCAGTTTGGGGAATTGTCTGCGTCATATCCTCTAGGTGTCGGTTCTGTTCAAATTGTATATTGACACCTTCTTGTACTACTCAACCCTCCGTCTACTTCCATTATCATGGTGGGGCCTGCACTGGCTGTGGATGTTCTGATGGCAGTTGCACCACACTTAACAATCTGGAACTGACCCAGTCTCTGATATTTCATATCCACCTATATGTTGCTGAGACCTAGCATATGCTCTGTATAGCATTGGCATGGCACAATACATGTGTCAGCATTAGTAGTGTGTACTGCTGATGTGTTGGGGAATGTGTGCTACATTGGATTGCACTGATGGTCCTAGCAGTGTTCCATTTCCTCTTATGACTGTGCGGGTGTGTTTCACTAGCTAGACACATATGTCCTAACCCCTCAATGCTGTTCTCTTAGCACTATGACACTTGAGATGTTGCATGGTGGCATTGCAGCTATTGTAACACAGTCACAGGGTAGACCCTGAAATGTGCAACATTTCTGCTGTGTACCTCATAAAGTTCATAACAATACCTTATGTTTATAGCGCCTATAGACATGAGCATTTGACAGGATTTGCACATTGTTACTAATTACAGGGAATTGATAACGCCCTCATCCTGAACCCATCTTTGGGTGTGTTTGATCCATTGGCACATAACTGCCATGGGCTACTTGACCTGCACTCACAGCACAGGTGGTAGTGTCAATGGTAAATACCACTTTCGGATATGGCCTGAGACTGGAAATTGAGCCCTAGTTCATGTAGCGACAATACCAGCTGTTGTGTGACAGCACACCAGTTTTACGTTGTACCCTACCCTCCTGGACTGCCTTTGCCTTTCCAACAGCCTTGGCATGGCAGAGTACCCCCATGCAAAGGTTGTTGGTGTAGTGTTGTGCTGTGCCCCAGGTTTCCCCTGTACATCCCATGCACCCGTGCCGTGCCCCTTTGCCCTTTCCACTACCTGATTATCATGGCTGACATGCATTGTGTAGTAGGCATGTCCCCTCCCGCTTGCAATTAACAATTAGGCATTTTTGTCCCTCATGCCACTTATCCTGCATCTGTGTTGTATCCTGGTAGTCTGTGCTGCCCTGTCCTTGAATCCCTGTGACGATCTCCTCAGGGATGATGGCTGCCACCATCTCCTCCATGTGGTCCAGGGCCTCCTGCGGTGCTGGACTCCCACCTCCAGGCTGCAGTGCTGCCTTCCTGTTCCTTGCCATCTTTTCCTTGGCCCTGCGATTGAAGTCATGCCAGCGTTTCTTGCACTCAGTGACTGTTCTCCGTACTTCTGCCATACTGTTGATCTTATCGACAAATTGTTGACAAATTGCCTCTCTCCTCCCAATTGGCAATTTGGAGGTGACAAAAAGTTGATGCTGGTGTTCCATCATCTCTTTCACCAGTATTTCCTGCTCCTCTGCACTGAACCAGCACTTCCTTTTCTTCTCCCTCTCCTGGGTCCCCCTGGCTGGTTCCTGGTAGGTTGGAGTCTTCCTGGGGTCTCTCATGGCTTCTGGGATCCATTTTGGCACTCCTTTGCACATTTTGCTTTGTGTGCGCCGCTTTTTGACGCTATTGCAGAAAAAAGGCGTGTATCCGGTTTGCGACATTGTAAACTGGATAAAAGTCATTTTCGCTGCGTTAACGTTGTTTTTCTTTATGACGTGGCGCAATGGTTTGAGAAAAATAAAAAAGACTCTAACCCGTGGTTTGCGCCACAGAGCATCAAAGTATAAATTTGATGCCCGGGTGGCGCTAAGAAATGGTGTTAGACTTTTTGACGCAAAACTGCGTTGGCGCAATTTTTCTCCAAAAAGGATAAATATGATAAATAGAAAAATATGGCTAAAATAAGGATACATATGGCCCTAAGTGTGCATGTGTGTTTGGCCGGCCGTCTCAGGCCGGTTGTCCTACACAGGAGGTTGGAGAAACTGCAGAGACTCCCATGCAGTGTCTGAACAGCAGAACACGCCACTCAAACCAATCCTGATGCTGCTTTCATGCTAGGTTTAGCACGTTGCCCCCTGTTCAAGCAAGGACCCTCACGCTAGTCAGGGTAAAGGAGAATCACACTCAGTTAATCCCAGCTCACCCCCTTGGTAGCTTGGCACGGGAAGGCAGGCTTAACTCAGAGACAATGTGTTAAGTATTTGTACAAAACACACAGTAATACAGTGAACCACTACAAAATTACACAACATAGGTTTAGAAAAATAGCTATTATTTTATTTAAATAAACAAGACCAGATATGACAAAAATCCACAATACATAGTTAAAAAGTTAGAAATACGAATTTAGCTCTTAAAAGCACAAAAATAGTGCCAAGAGGCACAAATACTGCAAGTTGATATTAAGCGGCATCGTGACGGAGTTGTTTCCTACAATGCAACGCAAATTGCGCCGTTTATGGAGTTGTTCGACCCGCAGGTACAGTACCTTAGAAAACAAATAGAAAACAGCCCAGTGCACGGAGTTGGGGAGCAAGGTGTCACTGGATCCAGTGCAGTGTTGGTTCGGTGCTATGAGACAGAAGGGCGGAGGCGTCGTGCAGCGGTGTTGAGTCATTACTGCAGAGAGGTGGAGGTGAAGCGGTGGAGGTGAAGTGGCATCGTTTGTGAAGTCAGTCCCTTGGTTCTGGCAGCCACGAAGCCTGGCGGAGTCACGATGCTGCAGGGCAGCCTCATGGGGTGGTAATGACATCACAGGGCCGCAGGCGCTGCAATGACATCGGATGTCATGGACGTCGGACATGCGACACTCAGAAGTTAGCGAAGTCGGGCGGGATCAGTGGCTGCAGCGACGCGAAGCCTACAGGGTTGTCGAGGACGTCGTACTTCTGCAAGGTCCACGGCCTCGGGGCAGGTGGCGTAGTGGTCCTGTGCAGCGGTGTCTTTAGCGAAGTCGCGTGGCATTATCTGGAATCGTTAGACAGGTTTCCCCCAGAAATTCACTTTCAGGGGCCCATGAACTGGAATTGCTCCCTCTGACAAGCTGGAGTCCACTGCATACAGACTCAGAAATGGATCGTGAAGCATTTGTTGTCCATTAAGCTTCAAAACAGGAGGCAAGCTCTACTCCAAGCCCTTGGAGATACCTCTGAAGCAGGAATGCAAAAAAAAACCTCCAGTCTCTGTCCTCTTGCACAGTCAGAAGCAGCTGCAGGATAGCCCAACACAGCACAGTCACAGGCCAGGACAGCACTTCTCCTCACCTCTTCAGCTCTTCTCCAGGCAGAGGTTCCTCTTGAATCCTTGAATTAATCTGATTTCCAGGGGTTATGGGGGTCCAATACTTATTCCCGTTTCTGCCTTTGAAGTTGGTAAACCTCAAATCAAAGTCTCTCTTGTTTGCAAGATCCTGCCTTGCCCATGTCAGACCCCAGATACTCTCTAGGGGGTTGCAGACTGCATTGTGTGAGGGCAGGCACAGCCCTTTCAGGTGTGAGTAACCACTCCTCCCTCCCCTTCTAGCACAGATGGCTCATCATGATATACAGGCTACACCCCAGCTCCCTGTGTGACTGTATAGACGAGAGGTGCAAACAGCCCAACTGTCAAACTGACCCAGAGATGGAATCCACAAACAGGCAGAGTCACAGAATGGTTAAACATGAAAATGCCTATCTAAAAGTGGGATTTTCAAACTCACAATTAAAAAACAAACCTCACTAAAAGATGTATTTTTAAAATGTGAGCTCAGAAACCTCCAACTCCATATTTCTATCTTCTCTCAAAGGGAATCTGCATTTTAATAATATTTAAAGGCAGCCCCTCTGTTAACCTGTGAGAGAGATAGGCCTTGCAACAGTCAAAACCAGATTTGGCAGTATTTCACTGTTAGGACATGTAAAACACATCAGCACATGTCCCACCTTTAACATACACTGCACCCTGCCCATGGGGCTACCTAGGGCCTACATTAGGGGTGCCTTACATGTATATAAAGGGAAGGTTTAGGCCTGGCAAGTGGGTGCACTTGCCAAGTGAAATTGGCCATTTAAACTGCACACACAGACACTGCAGTGGCAGATCTGAGCCATGTTTACACGGCTACTAATGTGGATGGCACAACCGGGGCTGCAGACCTAATAGTAGCATTTGAATTACAGGCCCTGCGCACCTCTAGTGCACTCTATTAGGGACTTACTAGTAAATCAAATATGTCAATCATGGATAGCCAATTCTACAGACATTTTACTCAGGGGCACCTGTACTTTAGCACTGGTTAGCAGTGGTAAAGTGCACAGAGTATCAAAAACAGTACAAACAGAGTACAGCACAAATCAACAACCTGGGAAATAGAGGCAAAAAGTTAGGGAAGAACATGCCAAGGATACCAAGTCTAACAATTACAAATAGAGAAAATACTACATTTGCATTCAGAAAAGGAATTCCCTAATCTAGATTACGCCTTAGTAAGGCTATTTCTTCAATAAGTAAGAAAAATGGTGTCAGTTCAGAAAGCCAAATAAAGAGTTCTGATGAGAGAATGAAAATACATGAGTATGAAGCCTTTGTTCTTCAGCAATAAATATTTTGTAAACTGGAATATATTCTCAGCTATAAATTAGCAGACATCACTGGAAAAGAGAAGGATTGAATATGGGCCTCTTCTGAAGAAAGATGAACCTAAGAATCCCGAAATGAGAGTCCTAACATACTCTAGGAACACATGTCGTTATAAATTCACTGAAAACTGTTTGTTAATGTATTCCCCATACTTGGCATTCAATCAGATTTCAGCAAACCCTGGGAGCAGGTAGACTCCATAGTTTTCACATTTTCACAATAAACCACAGATTCACACCCTTGAAAAAGACACTTCATAAACATCTTTTGGTTCAGTTCTTTCTGTGAGTCATATTTCAGGCCATCTCCTCTCCTCCTGGAGAGTTATTTTCTAGCTGACAGAAGGCTTCTGGAAAATCACAGCATCTGCAGTAGAAGAGAAAAACGTCATGTGCAAAACAACAATTCATTGCAAAAAACAGGCCTTTCAGTCCCAATGTATGACTGAAGGGTAATAGGGCATCAGGAGTTAGGCTAACTTAAACCAGACTATTTTTTACATGCTTACAATGGGCAAGTATGGTTACCTACTACAAGAAATGCTTGCATTATAAAATGTTAATTTACATAAACTTTTGTATTTTTTTAAAATGCAGTATGTTTATCAAAACGAAAAAAAAATGGCACCATCAGGAGTGCACCTTTGCTTGATTTGGTGCTCATTTGCCATTCTGTGCCTATGTCTGCACAGGATTTTCTTTGTGGATGACTGCAACAAAATGTGTCAATAGTTGTGTGGCCTGAACAAGTAATGGGTCCTCATTTGTCCTCCACTGGGATCCAAACACCCCATTGTAACGCTTGACAACCTCAGGGTAGAGAAGCAGAGAAGTCCCACGACTACTCATGGGAGAAGGTGTGGGCTAGTAATCACCATTCACTGGCACACAATAATAACACTCAATAAAAAATTGTCCTGTCTGTGCTTTTTCTTTGGAAAAAGGGAAAGTACATGTATTACAGACAAAAACTACTCAATACTATGCAGTAAAGTACACATACATGTGATGGAACTACCTTTGCATGAAATTGCGTAATCACCTCTAAACCCCTAAAGGGGTCATACCACCACATCAGGTGGTCAAAGGTCCGAGCCCAACAAACCACATGTCAGAAATCCTCATCTTAAGAGTGAATGCAGAAATCAAATATAACCATGGGTGAATGCTCTTATAAATGATAGTAAAACATATACACTTTGATCATGAGTTGCTGTCAACATCATATTTCATTAAAGATTTACAAGAAAACAAAATATGCATTTCTCATAGGTCTGTGTGCTTTTGTATATACTTGCCACAATTAGCAAACTAGCCCTTAGAGAGCATCACATAATGATCACACAACATATAACCATAGACTTTTCCCCAAGAGAGCGTTGCACATTTCTTTAACCAAATGTGCGGTCTTTTTTCCAACATCCAAGGGATTCTAGAGGTACCCAGACTTTGTGGGTTCTCCTGAAGGAGACCAAGAAATTAGTAAAAATACAGTGAAAATTTCGTTTAAAAAAAAAAAGAAATGGGAAAAAAGGGCTGCAGAAGGCTTTTTTCCCTGAAAAAGGAATCAACAAAGGGTTTAGGTGCTAAAATCACCATCTTCCCAGCTTTCAGGAACAGGCAAACTTGAATCAGAAATCTCAGTTTGTCAACACAATTTTGGCATTTTACTGGGACATATCCCATTTTTACTATTTTTTGTGCTTTCAGCCTCCTTCCAGTTAGTGACAGAAACGGGTATGAAGCCAATGCCGGACAGCTAAACATTTCTGAAAAGTAGACAAAATTTCTTAATTCAGCAAGGGGTAATTTGTGCAGATCCTACAAGGATTCCCTACAGAAAATAACAGCTGAAATGAAAGAATATTGAAATGAAGGTGAAAAAAACTGCCATTTTTCTCCACATTTTACTCTGTAGCTTTTTCCTGTGATGTCCAGATTTTTTAAAGCAATGTACCGTTAAGTCTGCTGGACTCTTCTGGTTGCGTAGATATATAGGGCTTGTAGGTTGATCAAGGACCCAAGGTACCCAGAGCCAATAAATGAGCTGCACCGTGCAATGGGTTTTCATTCTATACCGGGTCTGCAGCAATTCATTTGCTGAAATATAAAGAGTGTAAAATAGGTATCAAGAAAACCTTTGTATTTCCAAAATGGGCACAAGATAAGGTGTTGAGAAGCAGTGGTTATGTACACATCTCTGAATTCTGGGGTGCCCATACTAGCATGTGAATTACAGGCCATTTCTCAAATAGACTTATTTTTTTACACACTGTCTTTCATTTGGAAGGAAGAAATGAAGAGAAAGACAAGGGGCAATAACACTTGTTTTGCTATTCTGAGTTCCCCCAAGTCTCCCGATAAAAATGGTACCTCACTTGCGTTGGTAGGCCTAATGCTCGTGACAGGAATCACAACCTGGACACATCACATTTTTACATTGAAATCCGATGTGTTTTTTGCAAAGTGCCCAGCTGTAGATTTTGGCCTCTAGCTCAGCCGGCACCTAGGTAAACCTACCAAACCTACACATTTTTGAAAACTAGACACCTAGGGGAATCAATGATGTGGTGGCTTGTGGGGTTCTCACCAGGTTCTGTTACCCAGGATTCTTTGCAAACCTCAAAATTTGGCCCAAAAAACACTTTTTCCTCACATTTCGGTGACATAACGTTCTGGAATCTGAGAGTAGCCACAAATGTCCATCCACCCAGCGTTGTTGCAAGTCTCCCAATAAAAATGGTACCTCACTTGTGTGGGTAGGCCTAGTGCCCGTGACAGGAAATGCCCCAAAACACAAGTGGACACATCACATTTTTCCAAATAAAACAGAGCTATTTTTTGCAAAGTGTCTAGCTGTGGATTTTGGCCTCTAGCTCAGCTGGCACCTGGGGAAACCTACCAAACCTGCACATATATGAAAACCAGACACCTAGGTGAATCAAATATGGGGTGACTTGTGGGGCTCTCACCAGGTTCTGTTACCCAGAATCCTTTGCAAACCTCAGAATTTGGCCAAAAAACACTTTTTCCTCACATTTCACTGACATAACGTTCTGAAATCTGAGAGGAGCCACAAATTTCCTTCCGCCCAGTGTTCCCCCAAGTCTCCCGATAAAAATAGTACCTCACTTGTGTGAGTAGGCCTAGTTCCCGTGACAGGAAATGCCCCAAAACACAACGTGGACACATCACATTTTTCCAAAGAAAACAGAGCTATTTTTTGCAAAGTGTCTAGCTGTGGATTTTGGGCTCTAGCTCAGCTGGCACCTGGGGAAACCTACCAAACCTCCCCATTTTTGAAAACTAGACACCAAGAGGAATCCAATATGAGGTGACTTGTGGGGCTCTCACCAGGTTCTGTTCCAAGAATCCTTTGTAAACCTCAACATTTGGCTAAAAAAAACTTTTTCCTCACATTTCGGTGACAAAAAGTTCTGGAATCTGAGAGGAGCCACCAATTTCCTTTCACCCATTCTGTGAGGCCTGCTCCCTTCATAGGCTAACATTGGGGCTGTCCTCATACATTGTTTGAGTGGTAGCTGCTGATCTGAACGGAGTAGGAAGGTCATATTTAGTGTGGCCAGAATGGTAATACAAAATCCTGCTGACTGGTGAAGTTGGATTTAATATTACTATTTTAGAAATGCCACTTTCAGAAAGTGAGCATTTCTCTGCACTTAAATCTTTCTGTGCCTTACAATCCACGTCCAGCTGGGTTTAGTTGACAGCTCCTTGTGCATTCACTCAGACACACCCCAAACACAGGATACTCAGCCTCACTTGCATACATCTGCATTTTGAATGGGTCTTCCTGAGTTGGGAGGGTGGAGGGCCTGCTCTCACACAAAGGACTGCCACACCCCCTACTGGACCCTGGCAGACAGGATTGAACTGAAAGGGGACCTGGTGCACTTCTAAGCCACTCTTTGAAGAGTCCCCCACTTCAAAGGCGCATTTGGGAATAAAAACAGGGCCTCTGCCCTACAAACTCAGACACTTGGCACAAGCAGGCATCAGAATCTAGGTGTACCAGCACACACAGTAACTCAGTGAAAACACTACAAAATGACACAACACAGGTTTAGAAAAATAGGAAATATTTATCTAAACAAAACAAGACCAAAACTACTAAAACCTGACATATACAAGTCAAGGTATTAATTCTAAAAGCAAGAAAGAGTCTTAAATCCTTAGAAAACAGTGCTAACGCTGTTAGCGTGGAAAAGTACCTGGGTTGCATCAAAATAACACTGCACGGTCGAAAAAGGCAAGCAATGCATTGATTTCTCACTCGTGAGCGAGACCAAGCATCTTTCCTCCTCTGGTTGGGTTGGCGTGCATCGTTTTTCCTCTCCACAGGAGACCGATGCATTGATCTGGGGCCTACTTCAAAGGAAAGTCTCTCTTGTTTGTGAAATCCTGCCTTGCCCAGGCCAGGCCTCATACACACACCAGGGGGTTTGGAGACTGCATTGTGTGAAGGCTGGCACAGCCCTTTCAGGTGTAAGTGACCACTCCTCCCCTCCCTTCCTAGCACAGATGGCTCATCAGGATATGAAGGCTACACCCCAGCTCCCTTTGTGTCACTGTCTAGAGATAGGTGCCAACAGTCCAACTGTCACACTAACCCAGACAGGGAATCCCCAACCAGGCAGAGTCACTGAATGGTTTAAGAAAGAAAATGCTCACTTTCTAAAAGTGGCATTTTCAAACACACAATCTCAAAAACAACTTTACTAAAATAGGTATTTGTAAATTATGAGCTCAGAGACCCCCAACTCCACATGTCTATCTGCTCCCAAAGGGAATTTACACTTTAATTGTTTTTAAAGGCAGCCCCCATTTTAACCTATGAGTGAGATAGGCCTTGCAACAGTGAAAACCGAATTTGGCAGTATTTCACTGTCAGGACACATTAGCACTGGATAGCAGTGGTAAAGTGCCCAGAGTAACAAAAACAGCAAAAACAGAGTCCAGCACACATCAACAACCTGGGGAACAAAGGCAAAAAGTTAGGGGAGACCACGCCAAGTATGCCAAGTTTAACATAGTCAATGAGGGTTCCACGAGGCCAGATACGCCTTCTGCAAAGGACCGCTGAACAGAATTTGTGCTGCGGAGAAGAAGGTAGCTGGAGCTGACGCAGTCAGGCCGACAAGCAATGCACCTTGGGCGGATCGATGAGCAGGTAGGTCCCAGTCCCCTTTCAGTTGTCAGAGCACATTTTAACCAAACATTTTCCATTTCCCAAGTTTTGGATTTTGACTTCATGGACAGCTTTAGCAGGGGTGTATCATAAGCCCCTGACGCCCCCGTGGTGCAGAGGTCCACCAACCCTCCAGGGCCCCCAAATCCTTCAGGAGGGTCCCCTTTTATCCCAAGGCCTTTGACTATCTGTGAGATATGTTAGATGGCAGGTTCCTTTTCACATTCTGCATGGAGGCCCAAAAATTTACGTTACCCCACTGACTTTTAGCACTACTTCCAAGAGTCCAGGACTGGAGAGGCACAACTTGGAGGTCTAGGACTCACTCACTCCAGGTGTGGGTTCAAGATGGTTGAAGCCACTGAGGCTCTGATCAGGAGGTCAACCAACTAGCCCTGCCAGTCCTGGGTTCAAGCAGTGGAATAGTGCTCATGGGACAAGGCAGTCCACTGAGGGCTCAAAGCAGGCTTCAGGAAGTAGAGCAGGCCTTTCAAGTGCACAAAGCAGTACTCAGAAGTACACAGCGGACCATAGCAGTAGGCAATCTTCTAAGAGTCCTTCTGCAGATCCAGAATGTGAACTTAAGAGTGTATATGAGGGTCCTATTTTTATACCTGATGTTTTCTTGAAGGTAGGGAGGAGGGAGAAATATTTAGAGATACTTAGAGATTGTGGTGATCGGAATGTTGGATAGCTACAATGGGAGTAGAATGTGGGGAATGGTCAGGCAAGGAGAATGTTGTGGGCGGCAGTTGCTTTAGGGTGGTTGCTGGAGGATGTCGAGTTGGCGTTGCTCCCTTACGACGAACCTTGTTTTTTATTAAATTGAGTTAGAAACAAATTCGTCTTGGTGGCACGTTCTTTTCTCCACAATGGTGATGAGCGGGAGAGGAGCCACGCCACTTTAAAGTCACATAACTCTGTCTACTTTGTGTTTGAATTCTGCTGGCAAACTTCATGAACAAAAACATTTCCCGAAAGGAGAGGAAGAATCGGAGGAGCCGGTTTGCCACGGTAGTGATCATACTTGTTTGAAAGTGCAGGTATATTTTGGAAGTGCAGGTACAATAAATTTGAGTGTGGAGCTGTGCGTGATCATTTATTGATGCGTACAGTGAAGTGCACTTAGCGCGTGGTGCTGTGGACAAGGCCCTATTGACAAGTACAGTGATGTGCATTCTGGGTAAAAACAAGCCCCGAATGCCTACGGACAAAATGTAAGATTACCTCTTGTTGGCCATCTTTGTTGTTTGTGAGGATTCCTTTTTACAACTTTGATTCTATGCAATCGCTAAAGATATTCACTCTGACTTTCTCGTCTATCCTGCGCGCTCGGTGACACGCACACCTTTAATTACTGAAGGATCAGCAATCGTCAGCTGGGTTGTACGGCAATTAGTGCAACCATTTACTTTGACTCTGCCCGTTCAGTGATGCGCACACCCAAAACCCAGAAAATAATTATTTTCAGGGGTGACACGCATTGGCCACACGCACATACTTGGGGCAGTGGAAATTGTGGCTACACGTGCAGTTTTATTGATTTACTTCTTATAGTGTGATAGATATTTCTAGCATTCAACCACCACCTCTCTTTTTAGCTGAGCATGGAGACCCACCTATTCCATGGAATTGTGGTTAGATTTGTAAGACGCATATGTGGAAGTATTAGAGGATGGGGAATGTACACCGGAAGACATTTGTCCTTACTAAAGCACAGACTAGGTGCAATAGGTCTTAGAGAATTTAAACATCTGCTGAGGTTGGACAATGTTGATGAGGGAAATGTGTATAAATGTGCTCTCAAACAGCTACAAGAATAGAATGGTATGAAAATTAATGTAGTCAGGGAAAGATCTAAGTTTTACTCAAGACAGCAAAAAGAAGATTAATCAATTGACCAGTATATGGCAGTTTTGAGGGGCTTGCTGTTACTTGTGCGTTTGAAAACATGACATATGACTAAGTATTAAGGGGCCAGCTATTGATGAGAACTAAATAAAGAAAATCAAGAGAAACTATGGTCTTCTAGTGAATTATCTTTAAAAAATGTGATAGAAGTAGCAAGAGGTATTGAGATTACTGAGCAATGTATACATGCAGTGAGGAATGAAAATAAAGACAATGGTACTACATGTGCTGTAGGGATTGAGAAGAGTGGTAAGAAAAAAAAAGAACCTTGCGGTTGATAAAACTAGAGGGCTACTGTGTTTTAGATGCGGACCTAATACACATTTAGCTAAATTGTGCCCTGCCATTGGGAAGACATGCAATATGTGTAAGAAGAGAGGACATTTTTCACGTGTGTGTAAAAGTGTGGGAAAAAAGTAATTTGTATCATTGAGGATCCTAATGATGAGGAGCTTGAGTATTGAATGAGTGATGTGGTATTAAGGCCCTCATTACAACCCTGGCGGTCAGTGGTAAAGCGGAAGTAATACCGCCAACAGGCCGGTGGTAAAAAAAAAATTATCATGACCATGGCAGAAACTGCCAACACAGACAGCCACTTTAACACTCCGCCCGCCACGGCGGTAGCAACAAGCACCGCGGCGGTAACTGCCAACAGACAAGCGGAAGACAAGGTTCCGCCCACACTATTACAAGAGGCCTATCCGCCACCTTTTCCGGGTCAGTACCAACGCCATCAAAAGCATGGCAGAAACAGTGTTCTGAAGGGAAACAACTCACCTCTCGACACTCAAGGAAGCCATGGAGCCTGAACTACAGGTGTTACCCATGCTGGTGTATTTTCTCATATACCAGGAGTACCAACGCCAGTGACGAAAACCACAGTGAGTACTGCACCTAGTACACAGGGGTGGGGGTGAGAAAAAAGAGAGTGACACACACACGCAACACCCCCACCCCCACCCTCACCCCCAACACCATACACACAAACACATACAACAACATTACATATACATCCCGTAACCCTCAGGAATAATGCAAGGACAAAAGGAATGGAGTCAAATTAGTGTAATATTGGAAATTTAGAGAAATACGTTCATAAATAAATAAACAGTATGTACAATATATAAAATATGTACAAAATGAGGGACAATGTCCACACAGAAATAGTCCGTGGCCCACTGGGCTGTAGCACATAGGCCAAGCCCACACTTGACTCCTACCTCAAAATGGAGAAAACACTGCAGGGGCATCAGGTAGAAAACACACAGGCACCTCAGGGGAACGGGGAAGGGGGGCACCTCAACCGGAAGATGGTACTACGCCACTGCTCCTGGAGGGGGCTCCATGCCCACTACTTGGTCCTGGGGAGTGCGAAGCCACAGTCTCTCAAGTGGGTGGTTTGCCCACTGCTTGGTCCTGGGGAGTGCAAAGCCACAGTCTCTCAAGTGGGTGGTTTGCCCACTGCTTGGTCCTGGGGAGTGCAAAGCCACAGTCTCTCAGGTGGGTGGTCTGCCCACTGCTTGGCCCTGGGGAGTGCATAGCCACAGTCTCACAAGTGGGTGGTTTGCCCACTGCTTGGTCCTGGGGAGTGCCAAGGATAGGGTGAATGGACGCCTTTCTCCACTGGTTCTGGAGGGGGCTTTGTGCCCAGTGTGCTTCATCTGGACAAGGATAGGCTGAGTGGATGCCTTTATCCACTGGTTCTGGAGGGGGCTTTGTGCCCAGTGATGCAGCACTTGAGGGGTACCAGGTCACAGTCCCTCACCTGGGTGTCAGAGCCACGTGATTTGCAGTGGCCAGGATGCATGATAGTCCATGGAGGCAGGGCTACAGTCCGTCCGCCGGCAGCTACGGCTGCACAGTGGTGGTAGTGCCAGTGCTGGTGGGGGTGCTGCCAGTGGTGGGGAGGGCTCCAGCCCTTCTCCTGCAGCATCGGATGGCTGCCCACTGGGGCTGCTGCTGCTGGCAGTAGTGCTACTGTCAGCAGTGCAGATGGCGGTGCTTGCGGCGGGGCTTGCGGTGGTGCATGTGACTGTGCAGGTGCCGGTGCTGCCAGTGGTGGGGGGAGGCTTCAGCCCTTCTCCTGCAGCCTCGGATGGCTGCCCACTGGGGCTGCTGCTGCTGACAGTAGTGGTGCTTGCGGCGGTGCAGGTGGCGGTGCTGGCCACGGTGCAAGTGGCGGTGCTGGTGGTTGTGCTGGTAGCCACCAGGGCTTCACCTGCAGGCTCAGACGGCTGAAGTGCCTTGGCTGGTGTTTTGTGCCCCTTCCTGCCCTTGGCAGATGGTGGTTGCACCTTGGGTCTGTCAGCTGGAGTCTTTGATGTGGCCTTGCTGGGTGGTTGTGGCTCCTTCCCCTTGCTGGATGCTGTCCCCTTCTTCACCTTGCCAGGTGGCAATATGTTCTTGGCCTTGGCAGAGGTTGATGGCACACTGGCTGGGCTGACGGGTGCCCCCTTAGAGCCTCTGACAGCTGCAGAAACCACAGCGGACATGGACTTTGTGGCTGAGGTGCTGGGCTGGGTTCTGGCCACCCTGGCCCGAGGTGAAGGACATGGGGGCGGCGAGGGGTAGGGAAGAGGTCAATGTTTGCTAGCAAAAGCTTCTTAGGGACATTGGGGCTGGAAAAGGGTGAAGGTTTGGGAGCGGAGGAAGAGGGAGTGCTTGTAGGAGGTGTCAGTCTGCTGTGTTTGGGTGCAGGTGCATGAGCTGGATGCTGTTGTGAGGTGGCCGGCTGTTGGGTGGGTGTGTGCTTGCGTTTTTGTAATTTGGGATGAGGGGTCACAGACACAGTGGGAGAGGACACAGGAGATGTGTGCATGGATGTGGGGGTGGTGACTGCCAATGAGGGGTGTGTAGTGATGGGCGTGCTGGTGATGGAGGTAGTGGATGACTTATGTAGTGCATGCAGGTGTGAGTGGAGATGCTACTGGGAGGGAGGTGGATGATGAGGAGGAGGGGGACACAGTGGAGGCAGAAGATGTTGGTGTGTCTGCATGGGGATGGTGCTTGTGTGAGTGCCTGTGAAATGAAGTGTGGTGCTTGTGTTTGCCTGAGCCATTTCTGTGTGTTGATTTGGGTGAATGCTGGTCTGAAGGTGTGCTTGGGATAGGCTGGGGTTGAGGGGATTGGGACTGGGTAGAGGAAGTTGGAGGGGGGAGGCTGAAGACAGGGACAATGGCTGCCATCAGTGCGGAGGCTGGAGCCTCAAATGCTCTATGTTGGGCCACCACGCCAGAGTGAATGCCCTCCAGGCATGCATTTGTTTGTTGCAAAGGCCTCTCGACACCTTGTATGGCATTCAGAATGGTTGACTGCCCAACATTGAGGGACCACAGGTGGTCAATAGCCTCCTCACTGAGGGTAGCAGGGCTGACTGGGGCAGGGCCTGAGGAGCCTGGGGTGAAGGAGATGCCCACCTTCCTGAGTGAGGGGGCACGGGAAACACACTGAGTGGCTGCTGGGAGGGCGGTGCAGGTGGGGGGGGGTGGCGGCTGTACATGTTGTTGGGGTGGGCACTGAGGTGTCCACCACCGCCAGGGAGCTTCCATCGGAGGAGGAGTCACTGTCTGTAGTGCCCCCATCCTGTCTCTGTCGTGGTGCTCCCCTCGCCCTCCATCCCACTAGTGCCCTCACTGTTGTGGGTTTGGCCTCCAGGCCCATGTGGAATGCAGCTCCCTCCGTTGCCAGTGCCTCTGCTCGTCTGCCAGATGATGTTAATGCACCCAAGGGCAGGGTGACAAAACAAAAATGGGGGGAGAGACAGAGGCTACACTTGGTCAATGCCAGGAACACCACTACCGTTGGCGTACACTACACACAGGGAGCAACCCTATGCACTAGGCTATGCATTACCAGTTACAAAGATAGTCACCAGCCCATGGGGTACATAGCATAACACCATCAGCTGCACACCTAAAACAAACAGGGCCCTGACCAGTAGTAGATGCCCACTATCACCATTGGGGTTGGAGTGCTTCAGAGTCTGCCCAAAAAGGGACCTATCCTGCCATGTTCACCCTGGCCTAGGGGCACCCACAGTCCACATTCCCACCCAGGTAAAACCTTAACACGGGCAAAGTCATGATTCTGAATTTGTACTCACCCCCTTGTGGCTGATGTGATACCCTCAAGTGCCCATCCAACTCCGGATAGGCCACCGCCAGGATGCGGAACATCAGGGAGGTCAGGGTACAACTGGCATCTCTTCCTCGTTGGGAGGTCATCCCCAGCAGCCCAGCAGCGCAGGTCCTGCCACCGTTTGCGGCAGTGGGTGCTCCGCCTGTCAAAGACCCCCAGGGTTGGCACCTCCTTGGTGATGGCATGCCAAATACCCTTTTTCTGATGGGTGATGACCTGCAGGAAAAATACAGAAGAAAAGGGATTAGTCATACCGTCCAGACTGTCACACTCATGGCCCACCATATCCCTCCCATCCCCTTACGCACATACATTGACCACAATACTTGCAGCACTCTGCCCAGGACACCTCAGCCCCCCCTGCATGTGGCTTAAACACACAGCCCTCCATGCATTCATGACCCACGCATCATGCTCACAGAGTACTCACCTGTTTGTCTCGGGGACCATAGAGTAAAGTGTACTGGGATAGGACCCCATCCACCAGTTGCTCCAACTCCTCCGAAGTGAAGGCAGGGGCCCTTTCCCCAGACACATGAGCCATTGTCGCTTCCAGATGCAGGTCACAGCAGCACTTGCAGTGTAGGTCCTCTCCTGTTAAAGGTCAGGCAGCAAGTGAGTGAATAGATAGAAAATGGCGGTCAAGTCCGCGGCTGTGCATACAGTCACCACCGGCGTACATTGCTATTGGCTCCTGGAACCCATAGGGCCTAATATTAACCAATGCGAAGTTGCGCGGTGGTCATCGACCGCCTACTGCAACAGCACACAACGCCAGCGGAATTTCCTCATTTCCACTTGTTCCTCTTCACTGGTCATGCAGCCGCCATTTCAGGGGGGCACAGGCCATGGCACCTAACTGCGTCACAGCAGACATTGGCACATCAACTGACTCTCGGATTCACATACTGGTCATGTAAATGAAAAGATGCATCATTATTTCAATGGATGTGTGAATATGACCCTCTGCTCACTGTTTTCCTCCCTAGACTTGAACCGCTGAGGATGAATATGAGATGGAGACATCCTCCAGTGTACAGACCCTTGGTGGACCTGGCAACAATGGAGGACAGACACATTATCCTAACCTACAGACTTGATAGGGCCACAATCCAAGAACTGTGTGCCCAATTGGAGCCAGACCTGATTTCAGCTATCTGCCACCCCACAGGTATCCCCCCTCTAGTGCAGATCCTGTCAGTGCTCCATTACCTGGCAAGTGGTTCCTTCCAAGAGACAGTGGCCATGGCATCAGGGATGTCACAGCCTATGTTCTCAAACGTGTTGACCGGAGGGTTGTCTGCCTTGTTGAAACACATGCGCAGCTACATCGTATTCGCAAAGGTGGAGGAGTTGGCAACAGTGAACGCTGACTTCTATGTCCTGGGACATATCCCCAACAACATTGGTGCCATTGGTGGTACACATGTAGCATTTGTTCCACCCCGGAGGAATGAACAAGTGTTCAGGAATAGGAAAAGCTATCACTCTCTGAATGTGCAGATGGTGTGTTTGGCGGAACAGTACATATCCCATGTGAATGCCAAGTATCCTGGCTCTGTGCATGATGCCTTAATCTTGAGGAATAGCAGCATTCCATATGTGATGTCTCAACTCCAGAGGCACAGGGTGTGGCTAACAGGTGAGCCCATGGTCCCCACCCAGTTGATGTAGGTATATGGGTGTTGGGTTGTGCCTAATGGTAAGTGTATGTCTAACAGGTATCCCTTGAATATTTGCAGGTGACTCTGGTTACCCCAACCTCTCATGGCTACTGACCCCAGTGAGGAATCTCAGGACATGGGCAGAGGAACGTTACAATGTGGCACATGGGCGAACATGGAGGATCATTGAAAGAACCTTTGGCCTCCTGAAGGCCAGGTTCCGGTGCCTCCATCTGTACTACTCACGCAAGAAGGTATGCCAGATCATCATTTCATGTTGCATGTTGCACAACCAGGCCTTAAGACGCCAGGTGTCTTTTCTGCAGGAAGATGAGCCTGGGGATGGTCTTGTGGCAGCGGTGGAGCCTTTGGACAGTGAGGAAGAGGAGGCAGAGGAAGAAGATGTGGACAACAGAAGATCCCTCATACATCAGTATTTCCAGTGACACACAGGCAAGACACTGTAACTTCACTTTCCATTGCAGTTTTGTGTTTGGCATTGAACATGGCAGCCTGATTTCCCTATTTATATGGCCACTTACTGTACCCTTTGGCATCTCTATTTTCAGATCTCTGTGCCCCACTCTGGCTCCTGGTGTGTTTACTGTGGGAGTTTGTGATGGCATGCAGGTAGGGTGGGGGGGATACAGTAGTAAAGATTTGACTTACCAGAGGCCAGTCCTCCTGCTACTCCTGCGAAGCCCTCAGGATGCATTATTGCCAAGACTTGTTCCCCCCATGTTGTTAGTTGTGGAGGAGGAGGTGGGAGTCCACCGCCAGTCCTCTGTACGGCTACCTGGTGTCTTGCAACCACGGAACACACCTTCCCCCATAGGTCGTTCCACCTCTTCCTGATGTCATCCCTTGTTCTGGGGTGCTGTCCCACAGCGTTGACCCTGTCCACGACTCTCCGCCATAGCTCCATCTTCCTTGCAATGGACGTCTGCTGCACCTGTGATCCGAATAGCTGTGGCTCTACCATGATGATTTCCTCCACCATGACCCTTAGCTCCTCCTCTGAAAACTTGGTTTGTCTTTGGGGTGCCATGGATGTGGTGTGAGTGGTATGAGTGAGGGTGTGTGGGGTGATGTTTTGGGATGTGTGCTGTGAGGTACGTGGATGGTGTATGGGTGATGGTGTTCTGTGGCTCAGATTGAGTGGGTGCTCCTGGCTTGTCTCTCTGTCAGTTAGCAATCTTTTTTTCTAAGGAAGGGTTGTGGGTAATGTGGGTGTGTTTTTTTATAGTGGTCTGAGTGTGTGGGTGTGGGGTGTGTATGTGTGTCAGGTGTGTGTATTTTGAATTGTTCAATGTGGTGTAGTTTTTTTGCTGTGTGTGTATTTTGAACGCAGCGGTGTGTACCGCCAATGGTTTACTGCAGTTGAAAGACCGCCGCAGTGATTCATGGATCCTGATACTGTGGGCATATTTCTGTTGGTGTAACAGTGTGGGTTTTAGTACCGCCAGTTTATCACTGACCTCTGGGCTGGTGGACTTGTGTGTGTGTGTATAGTGATGGATTTCTTTCTGTGGGTCATAATACCCGTAGGGGTATACTGTCGTGGTCACGGTATGCTGGCGGACGTCAGCAGGGCAATAGGCAGTATTTACCGCCAATGTTGTAATGAGCGCCTAAGTGTGTAGAGCCAGAACAGCAAAGTGAAGAATTTCCAATTGCCTAAGTGTACATTAAGCATAGATGGAATACAGGTTGAAGTTATGGTGGACTCTTGTGCATGGGGCACCATAATGGGGAGAAGGTTGTTTGACAAACTGGGGCCTGTAGATTGTTAAGTAATACTAATTCAAGCCCCTGGAGTTATTCTGGTCATAAAATGTCTATTGTGGGGGTATGTGCAAGCTGAAATTCGATTTGCCGGACAATATGTTTAGGAAATGTGCTTATGGCAGAAAAAGGAGCTATGATTTTAGGATGGCCACACATGACTGAACTTGAAGTGAGAGTTGACCCTAAAGCTGACCCACCTGTGTATGCAGTGGGTGAGGATAATATAAAAAGTACAAATGATACATATTCTTTCTTAAGGGAGGAATTTCCTAATGTTTTTAGCAGCGAGTTAGGAACCTTAAATTTTTTTAACAATAACATAATCCTAAAAGAGAATTCTATACTCATGAGGCTAAAGTTAACAAATGTTCCATTGAATTACAGAGGGAAACTAAAAGAAATTTTGCATGATTTATGTGAAGGGGACATTATAGAACCAATTGAAAGTTCAGATTGGGCATCTCCAATTGTAATTTCCTTGAAATCCAATGGCGATCTAAGACTTTGTGTAGATTTTGTTCTTTAAACTGTGCTATTTGGGTGGATGCCTTCCCGTGACCAAATTTGCAAGACTTAGGCCCTCATTACAACCCTGGCAGTCAGTGTTAAAGCGGTGGTAATACTGCCAACAAGACAGCAGTAAAAAAATTGGGATTTGGACCATGGCGGTTACCGCTATCTAAATCTGCCACTTTAACACACCGACTGCCAGGGTGGTAATGGCCGTTGGGTTGGAGATTTTGGTCTCCAGCCCGGCGGCTTCCACAATCCCACCCTCGGGAATACGACCCGGCCTACTGCCATGGTTTTCATGCCAAATTTACAGCCACGAAAACCAAGGCGGTAGGCACTGTCAGTGCCAGGGAATTCTTTCCCTGGCACTGATAGTGGTCTCTTCTGCCCCCTTCCCCATCCCCAGAGTCCGACCCCTCCCCCCTCCCTCTCCTGCCACCCGCACATATACACACGCACACCCATATACACACATGCACACACACATTCCCACCAACATGCATGCATGCACACATACACACCCACACACCGCAACACATGCCAACAAACCTTGTCACACACATGCATTCACAGCACACAACACTCACAATCACTCATTCACGCATGCATCCTACGTGACTCAGACCCGCATGCACGCATACCAATACATACACACAACACCCCTCACATACACAAAACACCCCCCACCCCCCACTCCGGTCGGAGAGCCCGACTTACCTGCTTGCAAGGGGACCTCCGGCTGGAGACGGTCCACGGCGCTGCTGTCAGCAGCAGCGTCCGCAAGCAAAACACTGCCATGCTGTATCATTGGTCATTATATGGTCAGTGGTGTCAGCAGTGCCGCCTTACTGCCATCCGCTGCCATGACCGTTGCGGTGCTCCGCCAGCATTCTGGCAGAATACCGTCAGCGGTCATGATACCGGTAGACGGCTGGTAGCCACGGCGGCGTTGGCGGCCGTCACCATGGCGGTAGGCGGTCAATACAGCCAATGTTGAAATGAGGGCCTTAACCCCTTCTGTGCCCAGGACGTAATGGTTACGTCCTGAGGCACAGTGCTGCTGTGCCCAGGACGTAACCATTACGTCCTGTGCACAGAGCCCAGAGGGAGCGCTAGCGCTCCCTCTGTGGGGTTCCCCCCCAGCCCCCCAAGTCAGGGATGGAAGGGGAAGCCCTTCCCCTCCCACCCCGACCCCCCCAATCCCCCCTGTGACGTCAGCGCGCGAGCGCGCGCTGATTAGTCACAGGGTCTCCCCTGCTTCCAGCGCGATTGAAAGAGAAATGCTTTGCATTTCTCTTTCAATCCCATGGGGGAGGCCCCGAGAGGCTTCAAAGGGAAGGAAATGTATTTCCTTCCCTTTGAAGTCTCTCACAGGGTTTCAAAAGCCGGATTGCTTGCAATCCGGCTTTTGAAACCCCACTAGACACCAGGGCTTTTTTTTTTTTTTCAATGAAACTGTCAAAAGGGAGCGACCCCTTGGGCAAGGGTCGCTCCCAGGGAGGGGCATTTTTTTAGGAAGGCGTTTTCTGCCCCCCCTGGGGGCAGATTGGCCTATTATTAGGCCGATCTGCCCCCAGGGGGGGTAGAAACCTCTAGGCACCAGGGAGCTTTTTTTCTTTTTTTGTTTTTTTTTGTGATGTTTTCTTTTTTTTTAGGTGGGGAGCGATCCCTTAGGCAAGGGTCGCTCCCCTACGGGGCAATATATATTTAGGCCATTTCTGCCCCCCTTGGGGGCAGATTGGCCTATTTTGATGAGGCCAATCTGCCCCCAAGGGGGGCAGAAACCATTAGACACCAGGGAGGTTTTTTTTTTGCGCAAATTTCACGCAACGGGAGCGACCCCTTGGGCAAGGGTCGCTCCCAGGGGGGGCATTTTTTTGGGAAGGCCTTTTCTGCCCCCCCTGGGGGCAGAAACCTCTAGGCACAAGGGATCATTTCTTTTTTTTTTCTTTTTGTCATGTTTTCTTTTTTTTTTAGGTGGGGAGCGACCCCTTAGGCAAGGGTCGCTCCCCTAGGGGGCAAATTATATTTAGGCCATTTCTGCCCCCCTTGGGGGCAGATTGGTCGATTTTAGGTCAATCTGCCCCCAGGGGGGCAGAAACCACTAGGCACCGGGGATTTGTTTTTTGGCGCCAATATCACGCAGGGGCAGCGACCCCGTAGACAAGGGTCGCTCCGAGGGGGGGGTGTGGGTTGGGGGGCAAATTTATTTTAGGCCATTTCTGCCCCCCCTTGGGGGCAGAAACCTGTAGGCGCCAGGGCAAATGTTTTTTTTTTTTTTCTTTTTTTTTTAGAGATGGGGAGCGACCCATCAGACAAGGGTCGCTCCCCTGGGGGGCAAACTGTATTTAGACCATTTCTGCCCCCCTTGGGGGCAGATTGGTCGATTATAGGTCAATCTGCCCCCAGGGGGGCAGAAACCACTAGGCACCGGGGATTTGTTTTTTGGCGCCAATGTCACGCAGGGGGAGCGACCCCGTAGACAAGGGTCGCTCCGAGGGGGGAGGGTGCGGGTTGGGGGGGCAAATTTATTTTAGGCCATTTCTGCCCCCAGGGGGGGCAGAAACCTGTAGGCGCCAGGGCAAATTTTTTTTTTGTGTTTTTTTTTTTGTTTGTTTGTTTTTTTAGAGATGGGGAGCGACCCATCAGACAAGGGTCGCTCCCCTGGTGGGCAAACTGTGTTTAAACCATTTCTGCCCCCCTTGGGGAAGATTGGTCGATTTTAGGTCAATCTGTCCCCAAGGGGGCAGAAACCACTAGGCACCGGGGATTTGTTTTTTGGCGCCAATGTCACGCAGGGGGAGCGACCCCGTAGACAAGGGTCGCTCCGAGGGGGGGGTGCGGGTTGGGGGGGCAAATTTATTTTAGGCCATTTCTGCCCCCCCCTGGGGGCAGAAACCTGTAGGCGCCAAGGCAAATTTTTTTTTGTGTTTTTTTTTTTGTTTGTTTGTTTTTTTAGAGATGGGGAGCGACCCATCAGACAAGGGTCGCTCCCCTGGGGGGCAAACTGTATTTACACCATTTCTGCCCCCCTTGGGGGCAGATTGGTCGATTTTAGGTCAATCTGTCCCCAAGGGGGCAGAAACCACTAGGCACCGGGGATTTGTTTTTTGGCGCCAATGTCACGCAGGGGGAGCGACCCCGTAGGCAAGGGTCGCTCCTGGTGGCGGGGTGGGGGTTGGGTATTCAAATTTATTTTGGGCCATTTCTGCCCCCCTGGGGGCAGACCGGCCTATTATTAGGCCGATCTGCCACCGGGGGGGGGGGGGCAGAAACCTCTAGGCGCCAGGGCAAAATTTTTTTGTGTGTTTTATTTTTATTTTTTTCTTTTTTTTTTAGAGATGGGGAGCAACCCATCAGACAAGGGTCGCTCCCCTGGGGGGCAAACTGTATTTAGAGCATTTCTGCCCCCCTTGGGGGCAGATTGGTTGATTTTAGGTCAATCTGCCCCCAAGGGGGCAGAAACCACTAGGCACCGGGGATTTGTTTTTGGCGCCAATGTCACGCAGGGGGAGCGACCCCGTAGGCAAGGGTCGCTCCCGGAGGTGGGGTGGGGGTTGGGGGGGCAAATTTATTTTAGGCCATTTCTGCCCCCCCTGGGGGAAGATCGGCATATTATTAGGCCGATCTGCCCCCAGGGGGGGCAGAAACCTGTAGGCGCCAGGGTAAATGTTTTTTTTTTTTTATAGATGGGGAGCGACCCATCAGACAAGGGTCGCTCCCGTATTTAGACCATTTCTGCCCCCCTTGGGGGCAGATTGGTCGATTTTAGGTCAATCTGCCCCCAGGGGGGCAGAAACCACTAGGCACCGGGGATTTGTTTTTTGGCGCCAATGTCACGCAGGGGGAGCGACCCCGTAGACAAGGGTCGCTCCGAGGGGGGGGGTGCGGGTTGGGGGGCAAATTTATTTTAGGCCATTTCTGCCCCCCCCTATTATTAGGCCGATCTGCCCCCACGGAGGGCAGAAACCTGTAGGCGCCAGGGCAAATGTTTTTTTTTTTTTTTTTTCTTTTTTTTTTTAGAGATGGGGAGCGACCCATCAGACAAGGGTCGCTCCCCTGGGGGGCAAACTGTATTTAGACCATTTCTGCCCCCCTTGGGGGCAGATTGGTCGATTTTAGGTCAATCTGCCCCCAGGGGGGCAGAAACCACTAGGCACCGGGGATTTGTTTTTTTGGCGCCAATGTCACGCAGGGGGAGCGACCCCGTAGACAAGGGTCGCTCCGAGGGGGGGGGTGCGGGTTGGGGGGCAAATTTATTTTAGGCCATTTCTGCCCCCCCCTGGGGGCAGATCGGTCGATTTTAGGTCAATCTGCCCCCAGGGGGGCAGGAACCACTAGGCCCCGGGGATTTGTTTTTTGGCGCCAATGTCACGCAGGGGGAGCGACCCCGTAGACAAGGGTCGCTCCGAGGGGGGGGGTGCGGGTTGGGGGGGCAAATTTATTTTAGGCCATTTCTGCCCCCCCCCTGGGGGCAGATCGGCCTATTATTAGGCTGATCTGCCCCCAGGGGGGGCAGAAACCTGTAGGCGCCAGGGCAAATGTTTTTTTTTTGTTGTTTTTTTTTTTGTTTGTTTTTTTAGAGATGGGGAGCGACCCATCAGACAAGGGTCGCTCCCCTGGGGGGCAAACTGTATTTAGACCATTTCTGCCCCCCTTGGGGGCAGATTGGTCGATTTTAGGTCAATCTGCCCCCAGGGGGGCAGAAACCACTAGGCACCGGGGATTTGTTTTTTGGCGCCAATGTCACGCAGGGGGAGCGACCCCGTAGACAAGGGTCGCTCCGAGGGGGGGGGGTGCGGGTTGGGGGGGCAAATTTATTTTAGGCCATTTCTGCCCCCCCCTGGGGGCAGATCGGCCTATTATTAGGCCGATCTGCCACCGGGGGGGGCAGAAACCTCTAGGCGCCAGGGCTAATTTTTTTTGTGTGTTTTTTTTAGAGATGGGGAGCAACCCATCAGACAAGGGTCGCTCCCCTGGAGGGCAAACTGTATTTAGATCATTTCTGCCCCCCTTGGGGTAGATTGGTCGATTTTAGGTCAATCTGCCCCCAGGGGGGCAGAAACCACTAGGCACCAGGGATTTGTTTTTTGGCGCCAATGTCACGCAGGGGGAGCGACCCCGTAGACAAGGGTCGCTCCGAGGGGGGGGGTTGGGGGGGCAAATTTATTTTAGGCCATTTCTGACCCCCCGGGGGCAGATCGGCCTATTATTAGGCCGATCTGCCCCCAGGGGGGGCAGAAACCTGTAGGCGCCAGGGCAAATTTTTTTTGGGGTGTTTTTTTTTTGTTTGTTTGTTTTTTTAGAGATGGGGAGCGACCCATCAGACAAGGGTCGCTCCCCTGGGGGGCAAACTGTATTTAGAACATTTCTGCCCCCCTTGGGGGCAGATTGGTCGATTTTAGGTCAATCTGCCCCCAAGGGGGCAGAAACCACTAGGCACCGGGGATTTGTTTTTTGGCGCCAATGTCACGCAGGGGGAGCGACCCCGTAGGCAAGGGTCGCTCCTGGTGGGGAGGTGGGGGTTGGGGATGCAAATTTATTTTAGGCCATTTCTGCCCCCTCTGGGGGCAGATCGGCCTATTATTAGGCCGATCTGCCACCAGGGGGGGGGCAGAAACCTCTAGGCGCCAGGGCACATTTTTTTTGTGTGTTTTTTTTTTTTTTTTGTTTGTTTGGTTTTTTAGAGATGGGGAGCGACCCATCAGACAAGGGTCGTTCCCCTGGGGGGCAAACTGTATTTAGACCATTTCTGCCCCCCTTGGGGGCAGATTGGTCGATTTTAGGTCAATCTGCCCCCAAGGGGGCAGAAACCACTAGGCACCGGGGATTTGTTTTTTGGCGCCAATGTCACACAGGGGGAGCGACCCCGTAGGCAAGGGTCGCTCCTGGGCAGGGGGGGTTTTGGGGGGGGGGGAATTTATTTATTTCCCCCCCACCTGGGGCCGGCTGAGCTAGAGGCCAAAATCCACAGGTAGGCACTTTGCAAAAAACACCTCTGTTTTCTGTAAAAAAATATGTTGTGTCCACGTTGTGTTTTGGGCCATTTCCTTTTGTGGCCGCTAGGCCTACCCACACAAGTGAGGTACCATTTTTATGGAGAGACTTTGGGGAACGCTGGGTGGAAGGACATTTGTGGCTCCTCTCAGATTCCAGAACTTTCTGTCACCGAAATGAGAGGAAAAAGTGTTTTTTGGCCAAATGTTGATGTTTGCAAAGGATTCTGGGTAACAAAACCTGGTCAGAGCCCCGCAAATCACCCCATCTTGGATTCCCCTAGGTCGCTAGTTTTCAAAAATGCGCTGGTTTGCTTGGTTTCCCCAGGTGCCGGCTGAGCTAGAGGCCAAAATCCACAGGTAGGCACTGTTTTCTATGAAAAAATGTGATGTGTCCACGTTGCGCTTTGGGCCGTCTCCTGTCGCAGGCGCTAGGCCTACCCACACAAGTGAGGTATTATTTTTATCGGGAGACGTGGGGGAACGCTGGGTGGAAGGAAATTTGTGGCTCCTCTCAGATTCCAGAACTTTCTGCCACAGAAATGTGAGGAACATGTGTTTTTTAGGCCAAATTTTGAGGTTTGCAAAGGATTCAGGGTAACAGAACCTGGTCCGAGCCACACAAGTCACCCCATCATGGATTCCCCTAGGTCTCTAGTTTTCAGAAATGCACAGGTTTGGTAGGTTTCCCTAGGTGGCGGCTGAGCTACAGGCCAAAATCTACAGGTAGGCACTTTGCAAAAAACACCTCTGTTTTCCTTCAAAAATGTGGCTGTGTCCACGTTGCGCTTTGGGGCGTTTCCTGTCGCGGGCGCTAGGCCTACCCACACAAGTGAGGTATCATTTTTATCGGGAGACGTGGGGGAACGCTGGGTGGAAGGAAATTTGTGGCTCCTCTCAGATTTCAGAACTTTCTGCCACAGAAATGTGAGGAACATGTGTTTTTTTAGCCAAATTTTGAGGTTTGCAAAGGATTCTGGGTAACAGAACCTGGTCCGAGCCACACAAGTCACCCCATCTTGGATTCCCCTAGGTCTCTAGTTTTCAGAAATGCACAGGTTTGGTAGGTTTCCCTAGGTGGCGGCTGAGCTACAGGCCAAAATCTACAGGTAGGCACTTTGCAAAAAACACCTCTGTTTTCCTTCAAAAATTTGGCTGTGTCCACGTTGCGCTTTGGGGCGTTTCCTGTCGCGGGCGCTAGGCCTACCCACACAAGTGAGGTTTCATTTTTATCGGGAGAGGTGGGGGAACGCTGGGTGGAAGGAAATTTGTGGCTCCCCTTAGACTCCAGAACTTTCTGCCACAGAAATGTGAGGAACATGTGTTTTTTTAGCCAAATTTGAGGTTTGCAAAGGATTCTGGGTAACAGAACCTGGTCCGAGCCACACAAGTCACCCCATCTTTGATTCCCCTAGGTCTCTAGTTTTCAGAAATGCACAGGTTTGGTAGGTTTTCCTAGGTGGCAGCTGAGCTACAGGCCAAAATCTACAGGTAGGCACTTTGCAAAAAACACCTCTGTTTTACTTCAAAAATTTGGCTGTGTCCACATTGCGCTTTGGGGCGTTTCCTGTCGCGGGCGCTAGGCCTACCCACACAAGTGAGGTATCATTTTTATCGGGAGACGTGGGGGAACGCTGGGTGGAAGGAAATTTGTGGCTCCTCTAAGATTCCAGAACTTTCTGCCACAGAAATGTGAGGAACATGTGTTTTTTAGGCCAAATTTTGAGGTTTGCAAAGGATTCTGGGTAACAGAACCTGGCCCGAGCCACACAAGTCACCCCATCTTGGATTCCCCTAGGTCTCTAGTTTTCAGAAATGCACAGGTTTGGTAGGTTTCCCTAGGTGTCGGCTGAGCTACAGGCCAAAATCTACAGGTAGGCACTTTGCAAAAAACACCTCTGTTTTCCTTCAAAAATTTGGCTGTGTCCACGTTGCGCTTTGGGGCGTTTCCTGTCGCGGGCGCTAGGCCTACCCACACAAGTGAGGTATCATTTTTATCGGGAGTCGTGGGGGAACGCTGGGTGGAAGGAAATTTGTGGCTCCTCTCAGATTCCAGAACTTTCTGCCACAGAAATGTGAGGCACATGTGTTTTTTTAGCCAGATTTTGAGGTTTGAAAAGTATTCTGGGTAACAGAACCTAGTCCGAGCAACACAAGTCACCCCATCTTTGATTCCCCTAGGTCTCTAGTTTTCAGAAATGCACAGGTTTGGTAGGTTTCCCTAGGTGTCGGCTGAGCTACAGGCCAAAATCTACAGGTAGGCACTTTGCAAAAAACACCTCTGTTTTCCTTCAAAAATGTGGCTGTGTCCACGTTGCGCTTTGGGGCGTTTCCTGTCACGGGCGCTAGGCCTACCCACACAAGTGAGGTATCATTTGTATCGGGAGACGTGGGGGAACGCTGGGTGGAAGGACATTTGTGGCTCCTCTCAGATTCCAGAACTTTCTGCCACAGAAATGTGAGGAACATGTGTTTTTTTAGCCAAATTTTGAGGTTTGCAATGGATTCTGGGTAACAGAACCTGGTCCGAGCCACACAAGTCACCCCATCTTGGATTCCCCTAGGTCTCTAGTTTTCAGAAATGCACAGGTTTGGTAGGTTTCCCTAGGTGGCGGCTGAGCTACAGGCCAAAATCTACAGGTAGGCACTTTGCAAAAAACACCTCTGTTTTCCTTCAAAAATTTGTCTGTGTCCACGTTGCGCTTTGGGGCGTTTCCTGTCACGGGCGCTAGGCCTACCCACACAAGTGAGGTATCATTTTTATCGGGAGACGTGGGGGAATGCTGGGTGGAAGGAAATTTGTGGCTCCTCTCAGATTCCAGAACTTTCTGCCACAGAAATGCAAGGAACATGTGTTTTTTTAGCCAAATTTTGAGGTTTGCAAAGGATTCTGGGTAACAGAACCTTGTCCGAGCCACACAAGTCACCCCATCTTGGATTCCCCTAGGTCTCTAGTTTTCAGAAATGCACAGGTTTGGTAGGTTTCCCTAGGTGGCGGCTGAGCTACAGGCCAAAATCTACAGGTAGGCACTTTGCAAAAAACACCTCTGTTTTCCTTCAAAAATTTGGCTGTGTCCACGTTGCGCTTTGGGGCGTTTCCTGTAGTGGGCGCTAGGCCTACCCACACAAGTGAGGTATCATTTTTATCGGGAGACGTGGGGGAACGCTGGGAGGAAGGAAATTTGTGGCTCCTCTCAGATTCCAGAACTTTCTGCCACAGAAATGTGGTGATCATGTGTTTTTTTAGCCAAATTTTGAGGTTTGCAAAGGATTCTGGGTAACAGAACCTGGTCCGAGCCACACAAGTCACCCCATCTTGGATTCCCCTAGGTCTCTAGTTTTCAGAAATAGACAGGTTTGGTAGGTTTCCCTAGGTGGCGGCTGAGCTACAGGCCAAAATCTACAGGTAGGCACTTTGCAAAAAACACCTCTGTTTTCCTTAAAAAATTTGGCTGTGTCCACGTTGCGCTTTGGGGCGTTTCCTGTCGCGGGGCGCTAGGCCTACCCACACAAGTGAGGTATAATTTTTATCGGGAGAGGTGGGGGAACGCTGGGTGGAAGGAAATTTGTGGCTCCCCTTAGACTCCAGAACTTTCTGCCACAGAAATGTGAGGAACATGTGTTTTTTTGGCCAAATTTTGAGGTTTGCAAAGGATTCTGGGTAACAGAACCTGGTCCGAGCCACACAAGTCACCCCATCTTTGATTCCCCTAGGTCTCTAGTTTTCAGAAATGCACAGGTTTGGTAGGTTTCCCTAGGTGGCGGCTGAGCTAGAGGCCAAAATCTACAGGTAGGCACTTTGCAAAAAACACCTCTGTTTTCCTTCAAAAATTTGGCAGTGTCCACGTTGCGCTTTGGGGCATTTCCTGTCGCGGGCGCTAGGCCTACCCACACAAGTGAGGTATCATTTTTATCGGGAGACGTGGGGGAACGCTGGGTGGAAGGAAATTTGTGGCTCCTCTCAGATTCCAGAACTTTCTACCACAGAAATGTGAGGAACATGTGTTTTTTTTAGCCAAATTTTGAGGTTTGCAAAGGATTCTGGGTAACAGAACCTGGTCCGAGCCACACAAGTCACCCCATCTTGGATTTCCCTAGGTCTCTAGTTTTCAGAAATGCTCAGGTTTGGTAGGTTTTCCTAGGTGGCGGCTGAGCTACAGGCCAAAATCTACAGGTAGGCACTTTGCAAAAAACACCTCTGTTTTACTTCAAAAATTTGGCTGTGTCCACGTTGCGCTTTGGGGCGTTTCCTGTCGCGGGGCGGCTAGGCCTACCCACACAAGTGAGGTATCATTTTTATCGGGAGACGTGGGGGAACGCTGGGTGGAAGGAAATTTGTGGCTCCTCTCAGATTCCAGAACTTTCTTCCACAGAAATGTGAGGAACATGTGTTTTTTTAGCCAAATTTTGAGGTTTGCAAAGGATTCTGGATAACAGAACCTGGCCCGAGCCACACAAGTCACCACATCTTGGATTCCCCTAGGTCTCTAGTTTTCAGAAATGCACAGGTTTGGTAGGATTCCCTAGGTGGCGGCTGAGCTACAGGCCAAAATCTACAGGTAGGCACTTTGCAAAAAACACCTCTTCTTTTCCTTCAAAAATTTGGCTGTGTCCATGTTGTGCTTTGGGGCGTTTCCTGTCGCAGGCGCTAGGCCTACCCACACAAGTGAGGTATCATTTTTATCGGGAGACGTGGGGGAACGCTGGGTGGGAAGGAAATTTGTGGCTCTTCTCAGATTCCAGAACTTTCTGCCACAGAAATGTGAGGAACATGTGTTTTTTTTAGCCAAATTTTGAGGTTTGCAAAGGATTCTGGGTAACAGAACCTGGTCCGAGCCACACAAGTCACCCCATCTTGGATTTCCCTAGGTCTCTAGTTTTCAGAAATGCTCAGGTTTGGTAGGTTTTCCTAGGTGGCGGCTGAGCTACAGGCCAAAATCTACAGGTAGGCACTTTGCAAAAAACACCTCTGTTTTCCTTCAAAAATTTGGCTCTGTCCACGTTGCGCTTTGGGGCGTTTCCTGTCGCGGGGCGCTAGGCCTACCCACACAAGTGAGGTATCATTTTTATCGGGAGACGTGGGGGAACGCTGGGTGGAAGGAAATTTGTGGCTCCTCTCAGATTTCAGAACTTTCTGCCACAGAAATGTGAGGAACATGTGTTTTTTTTAGCCAAATTTTGAGGTTTGCAAAGGATTCTGGGTAACAGAACGTGGTCCGAGCCACACAAGTCACCCCATCTTGGATTCCCCTAGGTCTCTTGTTTTCAGAAATGCACAGGTTTGGTAGGTTTCCCTAGGTGGCGACTGAGCTACAGGCCAAAATCTACAGGTAGGCACTTTGCAAAAAACACCTCTGTTTTCCTTCAAAAATTTGGCTGTGTCCACGTTGAGCTTTGGGGCGTTTCCTGTCGTGGGCGCTAGGCCTACCCACACAAGTGAGGTATCATTTTTATCGGGAGACGTGGGGGAACGCTGGGTGGAAGGAAATTTGTGGCTCCTCTCAGATTCCAGAACTTTCTGCCACAGAAATGTGAGGAACATGTGTTTTTTTAGCCAAATTTTGAGGTTTGCAAAGGATTCTGGGTAACAGAACCTGGCCGAGCCACACAAGTCACCCCATCTTGGATTCCCCTAGATCTCTAGTTTTCAGAAATGCACAGGTTTTGGTAGGTTTCCCTAGGTGGCGGCTGAGCTACAGGCCAAAATCTACAGGTAGGCACTTTGCAAAAAACACCTCTGTTTTCCTTCAAAAATTTGGCTGTGTCCACGTTGCGCTTTGGGGCGTTTCCTGTCGCGGGCGCTAGGCCTAACCACACAAGTGAGGTATCATTTTTATCGGGAGAGGTGGGGGAACGCTGGGTGGAAGGAAATTTGTGGCTCCCCTTAGACTCCAGAACTTTCTGCCACAGAAATGTGAGGAACATGTGTTTTTTTAGCCAGATTTTGAGGTTTGAAAAGTATTCTGGGTAACAGAACCTAGTCCGAGCAGCACAAGTCACCCCATCTTTGATTCCCCTAGGTCTCTAGTTTTCAGAAATGCACAGGTTTGGTAGGTTTCCCTAGGTGTCGGCTGAGCTACAGGCCAAAATCTACAGGTAGGCACTTTGCAAAAAACACCTCTGTTTTCCTTCAAAAATGTGGCTGTGTCCACGTTGCGCTTTGGGGCGTTTCCTGTCACGGGCGCTAGGCCTACCCACACAAGTGAGGTATAATTTGTATCGGGAGACGTGGGGGAACGCTGGGTGGAAGGACATTTGTGGCTCCTCTCAGATTCCAGAACTTTCTGCCACAGAAATGTGAGGAACATGTGTTTTTTTAGCCAAATTTTGAGGTTTGCAATGGATTCTGGGTAACAGAACCTGGTCCGAGCCACACAAGTCACACCATCTTGGATTCCCCTAGGTCTCTAGTTTTCAGAAATGCACAGGTTTGGTAGGTTTCCCTAGGTGGCGGCTGAGCTACAGGCCAAAATCTACAGGTAGGGCACTTTGCAAAAAACACCTCTGTTTTCCTTCAAAAATTTGGCTGTGTCCACGTTGCGCTTTGGGGCGTTTCCTGTCACGGGCGCTAGGCCTACCCACTCAAGTGAGGTTTCATTTTTATCGGGAGACGTGGGGGGAATGCTGGGTGGAAGGAAATTTGTGGCTCCTCTCAGATTCCAGAACTTTCTGCCACAGAAATGCAAGGAACATGTGTTTTTTTTAGCCAAATTTTGAGGTTTGCAAAGGATTCTGGGTAACAGAACCTTGCCCGAGCCACACAAGTCACCCCATCTTGGATTCCCCTAGGTCTCTAGTTTTCAGAAATGCACAGGTATGGTAGGTTTCCCTAGGTGGCTGGTGAGCTACAGGCCAAAATCTACAGGTAGGCACTTTGCAAAAAACACCTCTGTTTTCCTTCAAAAATTTGGCTGTGTCCACGTTGCGCTTTGGGGCATTTCCTGTAGCGGGCGCTAGGCCTAACCACACAAGTGAGGTATCATTTTTATCGGGAGACGTGGGGGAACGCTGGGTGGAAGGAAATTTGTGGCTCCTCTCAGATTCCAGAACTTTCTGCCACAGAAATGTGAGGATCATGTGTTTTTTTAGCCAAATTTTGAGGTTTGCAAAGGATTCTGGGTAACAGAACCTGGTCCGAGCCACACAAGTCACCCCATCTTGGATTCCCCTAGGTCTCTAGTTTTCAGAAATAGACAGGTTTGGTAGGTTTCCCTAGGTGGCGGCTGAGCTACAGGCCAAAATCTACAGGTAGGCACTTTGCAAAAAACACCTCTGTTTTCCTTAAAAAATTTGGCTGTGTCCACGTTGCGCTTTGGGGCGTTTCCTGTCGCGGGCGCTAGGCCTACCCACACAAGTGAGGTATCATTTTTATCGGGAGAGGTGGGGGAACGCTGGGTGGAAGGAAATTTGTGGCTCCCCTTAGACTCCAGAACTTTCTGCCACAGAAATGTGAGGAACATTAGTTTTTTTGGCCAAATTTTGAGGTTTGCAAAGGATTCTGGGTAACAGAACCTGGTCCGAGCCACACAAGTCACCCCATCTTGGATTCCCCTAGGTCTCTAGTTTTCAGAAATGCACAGGTTTGGTAGGTTTCCCTAGGTGTCGGCTGAGCTACAGGCCAAAATCTACAGGTAGGCACTTTGCAAAAAACACCTCTGTTTTCCTTCAACAATGTGGCTGTGTCCACGTTGCGCTTTGGGGCGTTTCCTGTCGCGGGCGCTAGTCCTACCCACACAAGTGAGGTATCATTTTTATCGGGAGACGTGGGGGAACGCTGGGTGGAAGGACATTTGTGGCTCCTCTCAGATTCCAGAACTTTCTGGCACAGAATTGTGAGGAACATGTGTTTTTTTAGCCAAATTTTGAGGTTTGCAAAGGATTCTGGGTAACAGAACCTTGTCCGAGCCACACAAGTCACCCCATCTTGGATTCCCCTAGGTCTCTAGTTTTCAGAAATGCACAGGTTTGGTAGGTTTCCCTAGGTGGCGGCTGAGCTACAGGCCAAAATCTACAGGTAGGCACTTTGCAAAAAACACCTCTGTTTTCCTTCAAAAATTTGGCTGTGTCCACGTTGCGCTTTGGGGCGTTTCCTGTAGTGGGCGCTAGGCCTACCCACACAAGTGAGGTATCATTTTTATCGGGAGACGTGGGGGAACGCTGGGAGGAAGGAAATTTGTGGCTCCTCTCAGATTCCAGAACTTTCTGCCACAGAAATGTGGTGATCATGTGTTTTTTTAGCCAAATTTTGAGGTTTGCAAAGGATTCTGGGTAACAGAACCTGGTCCGAGCCACACAAGTCACCCCATCTTGGATTCCCCTAGGTCTCTAGTTTTCAGAAATGCACAGGTTTGGTAGGTTTCCCTAGGTGGCGGCTGAGCTACAGGCCAAAATCTACAGGTAGGCACTTTGCAAAAAAACACCTCTGTTTTCCTTAAAAAATTTGTCTGTGTCCACGTTGCGCTTTGGGGCGTTTCCTGTCGCGGGCGCTAGGCCTACCCACACAAGTGAGGTATAATTTTTATCGGGAGAGGTGGGGGAACGCTGGGTGGAAGGAAATTTGTGGCTCCCCTTAGACTCCAGAACTTTCTGCCACAGAAATGTGAGGAACATGTGTTTTTTTTGGCCAAATTTTGAGGTTTGCAAAGGATTCTGGGTAACAGAACCTGGTCCGAGCCACACAAGTCACCCCATCTTTGATTCCCCTAGGTCTCTAGTTTTCAGAAATGCACAGGTTTGGTAGGTTTCCCTAGGTGGCGGCTGAGCTAGAGGCCAAAATCTACAGGTAGGCACTTTGCAAAAAACACCTCTGTTTTCCTTCAAAAATTTGGCGGTGTCCACGTTGCGCTTTGGGGCATTTCCTGTCGCGGGCGCTAGGCCTACCCACACAAGTGAGGTATCATTTTTATCGGGAGACGTGGGGGAACGCTGGGTGGAAGGAAATTTGTGGCTCCTCTCAGATTCCAGAACTTTCTACCACAGAAATGTGAGGAACATGTGTTTTTTTAGCCAAATTTTGAGGTTTGCAAAGGATTCTGGGTAACAGAACCTGGTCCGAGCCACACAAGTCACCCCATCTTGGATTTCCCTAGGTCTCTAGTTTTCAGAAATGCTCAGGTTTGGTAGGTTTTCCTAGGTGGCGGCTGAGCTACAGGCCAAAATCTACAGGTAGGCACTTTGCAAAAAACACCTCTGTTTTACTTCAAAAATTTGGCTGTGTCCACGTTGCGCTTTGGGGCGTTTCCTGTCGCGGGCGCTAGGCCTACCCACACAAGTGAGGTATCATTTTTATCGGGAGACGTGGGGGAACGCTGGGTGGAAGGAAATTTGTGGCTCCTCTCAGATTCCAGAACTTTCTTCCACAGAAATGTGAGGAACATGTGTTTTTTTAGCCAAATTTTGAGGTTTGCAAAGGATTCTGGATAACAGAACCTGGCCCGAGCCACACAAGTCACCACATCTTGGATTCCCCTAGGTCTCTAGTTTTCAGAAATGCACAGGTTTGGTAGGATTCCCTAGGTGGCGGCTGAGCTACAGGCCAAAATCTACAGGTAGGCACTTTGCAAAAAACACCTCTTCTTTTCCTTCAAAAATTTGGCTGTGTCCATGTTATGCTTTGGGGCGTTTCCTGTCGCAGGCGCTAGGCCTACCCACACAAGTGAGGTATCATTTTTATCGGGAGACGTGGGGGAACGCTGGGTGGAAGGAAATTTGTGGCTCTTCTCAGATTCCAGAACTTTCTGCCACAGAAATGTGAGGAACATGTGTTTTTTTAGCCAAATTTTGAGGTTTGCAAAGGATTCTGGGTAACAGAACCTGGTCCGAGCCACACAAGTCACCCCATCTTGGATTCCCCTAGGTCTCTTGTTTTCAGAAATGCACAGGTTTGGTAGGTTTCCCTAGGTGGCGACTGAGCTACAGGCCAAAATCTACAGGTAGGCACTTTGCAAAAAACACCTCTGTTTTCCTTCAAAAATTTGGCTGTGTCCACGTTGAGCTTTGGGGCGTTTCCTGTCGTGGGCGCTAGGCCTACCCACACAAGTGAGGTATCATTTTTATCGGGAGACGTGGGGGAACGCTGGGTGGAAGGAAATTTGTGGCTCCTCTCAGATTCCAGAACTTTCTGCCACAGAAATGTGAGGCACATGTGTTTTTTTAGCCAAATTTTGAGGTTTGCAAAGGATTCTGGGTAACAGAACCTGGCCCGAGCCACACAAGTCACCCCATCTTGGATTCCCCTAGATCTCTAGTTTTCAGAAATGCACAGGTTTGGTAGGTTTCCCTAGGTGGCGGCTGAGCTACAGGCCAAAATCTACAGGTAGGCACTTTGCAAAAAACACCTCTGTTTTCCTTCAAAAATTTGGCTGTGTCCACGTTGCGCTTTGGGGCGTTTCCTGTCGCGGGCGCTAGGCCTAACCACACAAGTGAGGTATCATTTTTATCGGGAGAGGTGGGGGAACGCTGGGTGGAAGGAAATTTGTGGCTCCCCTTAGACTCCAGAACTTTCTGCCACAGAAATGTGAGGAACATGTGTTTTTTTAGCCAAATTTTGAGGTTTGCAAAGGATTCTGGGTAACAGAACCTGGTCCGAGCCACACAAGTCACCCCATCTTTGATTCCCCTAGGTCTCTAGTTTTCAGAAATGCACAGGTTTTGTAGGTTTTCCTAGGTGGCGGCTGAGCTACAGGCCAAAATCTACAGGTAGGCACTTTGCAAAAAACACCTCTGTTTTACTTCAAAAATTTGGCTGTGTCCACATTGCGCTTTGGGGCGTTTCCTGTCGCGGGCGCTAGGCCTACCCACACAAGTGAGGTATCATTTTTATCGGGAGACGTGGGGGAACGCTGGGTGGAAGGACATTTGTGGCTCCTCTCAGATTCCAGAACTTTCTGCCACAGAAATGTGAGGAACATGTGTTTTTTAGGCCAAATTTTGAGGTTTGCAAAGGATTCTGGGTAACAGAACCTGGCCCGAGCCACACAAGTCACCCCATCTTGGATTCCCCTAGGTCTCTAGTTTTCAGAAATGCACAGGTTTGGTAGGTTTCCCTAGGTGTCGGCTGAGCTACAGGCCAAAATCTACAGGTAGGCACTTTGCAAAAAACACCTCTGTATTCCTTCAAAAATGTGGCTGTGTCCACGTTGCGCTTTGGGGCGTTTCCTGTCACGGGCGCTAGGCCTACCCACACAAGTGAGGTATCATTTTTATCGGGAGACGTGGGGGAACGCTGGGTGGAAGGACATTTGTGGCTCCTCTCAGATTCCAGAACTTTCTGCCACAGAAATGTGAGGAACATGTGTTTTTTTTGGCCAAATTTTGAGGTTTGCAATGGATTCTGGGTAACAGAACCTGGTCCGAGCCACACAAGTCACACCATCTTGGATTCCCCTAGGTCTCTAGTTTTCAGAAATGCACAGGTTTGGTAGGTTTCCCTAGGTGTCGGCTGAGCTACAGGCCAAAATCTACAGGTAGGCACTTTGCAAAAAACACCTCTGTTTTCCTTCAACAATGTGGCTGTGTCCACGTTGCGCTTTGGGGCGTTTCCTGTCGCGGGCGCTAGTCCTACCCACACAAGTGAGGTATCATTTTTATCGGGAGACGTGGGGGAACGCTGGGTGGAAGGACATTTGTGGCTCCTCTCAGATTCCAGAACTTTCTGCCACAGAATTGTGAGGAACATGTGTTTTTTTAGCCAAATTTTGAGGTTTGCAAAGGATTCTGGGTAACAGAACCTTGTCCGAGCCACACAAGTCACCCCATCTTGGATTCCCCTAGGTCTCTAGTTTTCAGAAATGCACAGGTTTGGTAGGTTTCCCTAGGTGGCGGCTGAGCTACAGGCCAAAATCTACAGGTAGGCACTTTGCAAAAAACACCTCTGTTTTCCTTCAAAAATTTGGCTGTGTCCACGTTGCGCTTTGGGGCGTTTCCTGTAGTGGGCGCTAGGCCTACCCACACAAGTGAGGTATCATTTTTATCGGGAGACGTGGGGGAACGCTGGGAGGAAGGAAATTTGTGGCTCCTCTCAGATTCCAGAACTTTCTGCCACAGAAATGTGGTGATCATGTGTTTTTTTAGCCAAATTTTGAGGTTTGCAAAGGATTCTGGGTAACAGAACCTGGTCCGAGCCACACAAGTCACCCCATCTTGGATTCCCCTAGGTCTCTAGTTTTCAGAAATAGACAGGTTTGGTAGGTTTCCCTAGGTGGCGGCTGAGCTACAGGCCAAAATCTACAGGTAGGCACTTTGCAAAAAACACCTCTGTTTTCCTTAAAAAATTTGGCTGTGTCCACGTTGCGCTTTGGGGCGTTTCCTGTCGCGGGCGCTAGGCCTACCCACACAAGTGAGGTATAATTTTTATTGGGAGAGGTGGGGGAACGCTGGGTGGAAGGAAATTTGTGGCTCCCCTTAGACTCCAGAACTTTCTGCCACAGAAATGTGAGGAACATGTGTTTTTTTGGCCAAATTTTGAGGTTTGCAAAGGATTCTGGGTAACAGAACCTGGTCCGAGCCACACAAGTCACCCCATCTTTGATTCCCCTAGGTCTCTAGTTTTCAGAAATGCACAGGTTTGGTAGGTTTCCCTAGGTGGCGGCTGAGCTAGAGGCCAAAATCTACAGGTAGGCACTTTGCAAAAAACACCTCTGTTTTCCTTCAAAAATTTGGCGGTGTCCACGTTGCGCTTTGGGGCATTTCCTGTCGCGGGCGCTAGGCCTACCCACACAAGTGAGGTATCATTTTTATCGGGAGACGTGGGGGAACGCTGGGTGGAAGGAAATTTGTGGCTCCTCTCAGATTCCAGAACTTTCTACCACAGAAATGTGAGGAACATGTGTTTTTTTAGCCAAATTTTGAGGTTTGCAAAGGATTCTGGGTAACAGAACCTGGTCCGAGCCACACAAGTCACCCCATCTTGGATTTCCCTAGGTCTCTAGTTTTCAGAAATGCTCAGGTTTGGTAGGTTTTCCTAGGTGGCGGCTGAGCTACAGGCCAAAATCTACAGGTAGGCACTTTGCAAAAAACACCTCTGTTTTACTTCAAAAATTTGGCTGTGTCCACGTTGCGCTTTGGGGCGTTTCCTGTCGCGGGCGCTAGGCCTACCCACACAAGTGAGGTATCATTTTTATCGGGAGACGTGGGGGAACGCTGGGTGGAAGGAAATTTGTGGCTCCTCTCAGATTCCAGAACTTTCTTCCACAGAAATGTGAGGAACATGTGTTTTTTTAGCCAAATTTTGAGGTTTGCAAAGGATTCTGGATAACAGAACCTGGCCCGAGCCACACAAGTCACCACATCTTGGATTCCCCTAGGTCTCTAGTTTTCAGAAATGCACAGGTTTGGTAGGATTCCCTAGGTGGCGGCTGAGCTACAGGCCAAAATCTACAGGTAGGCACTTTGCAAAAAACACCTCTTCTTTTCCTTCAAAAATTTGGCTGTGTCCATGTTGTGCTTTGGGGCGTTTCCTGTCGCAGGCGCTAGGCCTACCGACACAAGTGAGGTATCATTTTTATCGGGAGACGTGGGGGAACGCTGGGTGGAAGGAAATTTGTGGCTCTTCTCAGATTCCAGAACTTTCTGCCACAGAAATGTGAGGAACATGTGTTTTTTTAGCCAAATTTTGAGGTTTGCAAAGGATTCTGGGTAACAGAACCTGGTCCGAGCCACACAAGTCACCCCATCTTGGATTCCCCTAGGTCTCTTGTTTTCAGAAATGCACAGGTTTGGTAGGTTTCCCTAGGTGGCGACTGAGCTACAGGCCAAAATCTACAGGTAGGCACTTTGCAAAAAACACCTCTGTTTTCCTTCAAAAATTTGGCTGTGTCCACGTTGAGCTTTGGGGCGTTTCCTGTCGTGGGCGCTAGGCCTACCCACACAAGTGAGGTATCATTTTTATCGGGAGACGTGGGGGAACGCTGGGTGGAAGGAAATTTGTGGCTCCTCTCAGATTCCAGAACTTTCTGCCACAGAAATGTGAGGCACATGTGTTTTTTTAGCCAAATTTTGAGGTTTGCAAAGGATTCTGGGTAACAGAACCTGGCCCGAGCCACACAAGTCACCCCATCTTGGATTCCCCTAGATCTCTAGTTTTCAGAAATGCACAGGTTTGGTAGGTTTCCCTAGGTGGCGGCTGAGCTACAGGCCAAAATCTACAGGTAGGCACTTTGCAAAAAACACCTCTGTTTTCCTTCAAAAATTTGGCTGTGTCCACGTTGCGCTTTGGGGCGTTTCCTGTCGCGGGCGCTAGGCCTAACCACACAAGTGAGGTATCATTTTTATCGGGAGAGGTGGGGGAACGCTGGGTGGAAGGAAATTTGTGGCTCCCCTTAGACTCCAGAACTTTCTGCCACAGAAATGTGAGGAACATGTGTTTTTTTAGCCAAATTTTGAGGTTTGCAAAGGATTCTGGGTAACAGAACCTGGTCCGAGCCACACAAGTCACCCCATCTTTGATTCCCCTAGGTCTCTAGTTTTCAGAAATGCACAGGTTTTGTAGGTTTTCCTAGGTGGCGGCTGAGCTACAGGCCAAAATCTACAGGTAGGCACTTTGCAAAAAACACCTCTGTTTTACTTCAAAAATTTGGCTGTGTCCACATTGCGCTTTGGGGCGTTTCCTGTCGCGGGCGCTAGGCCTACCCACACAAGTGAGGTATCATTTTTATCGGGAGACGTGGGGGAACGCTGGGTGGAAGGACATTTGTGGCTCCTCTCAGATTCCAGAACTTTCTGCCACAGAAATGTGAGGAACATGTGTTTTTTAGGCCAAATTTTGAGGTTTGCAAAGGATTCTGGGTAACAGAACCTGGCCCGAGCCACACAAGTCACCCCATCTTGGATTCCCCTAGGTCTCTAGTTTTCAGAAATGCACAGGTTTGGTAGGTTTCCCTAGGTGTCGGCTGAGCTACAGGCCAAAATCTACAGGTAGGCACTTTGCAAAAAACACCTCTGTTTTCCTTCAAAAATGTGGCTGTGTCCACGTTGCGCTTTGGGGCGTTTCCTGTCACGGGCGCTAGGCCTACCCACACAAGTGAGGTATCATTTTTATCGGGAGACGTGGGGGAACGCTGGGTGGAAGGACATTTGTGGCTCCTCTCAGATTCCAGAACTTTCTGCCACAGAAATGTGAGGAACATGTGTTTTTTTAGCCAAATTTTGAGGTTTGCAATGGATTCTGGGTAACAGAACCTGGTCCGAGCCACACAAGTCACACCATCTTGGATTCCCCTAGGTCTCTAGTTTTCAGAAATGCACAGGTTTGGTAGGTTTCCCTAGGTGGCGGCTGAGCTACAGGCCAAAATCTACAGGTAGGCACTTTGCAAAAAACACCTCTGTTTTCCTTCAAAAATTTGGCTGTGTCCACGTTGCGCTTTGGGGCGTTTCCTGTCACGGGCGCTAGGCCTACCCACTCAAGTGAGGTTTCATTTTTATCGGGAGACGTGGGGGAATGCTGGGTGGAAGGAAATTTGTGGCTCCTCTCAGATTCCAGAACTTTCTGCCACAGAAATGCAAGGAACATGTGTTTTTTTAGCCAAATTTTGAGGTTTGCAAAGGATTCTGGGTAACAGAACCTTGTCCGAGCCACACAAGTCACCCCATCTTGGATTCCCCTAGGTCTCTAGTTTTCAGAAATGCACAGGTATGGTAGGTTTCCCTAGGTGGCTGGTGAGCTACAGGCCAAAATCTACAGGTAGGCACTTTGCAAAAAACACCTCTGTTTTCCTTCAAAAATTTGGCTGTGTCCACGTTGCGCTTTGGGGCATTTCCTGTAGCGTGCGCTAGGCCTAACCACACAAGTGAGGTATCATTTTTATCGGGAGACGTGGGGGAACGCTGGGTGGAAGGAAATTTGTGGCTCCTCTCAGATTCCAGAACTTTCTGCCACAGAAATGTGAGGATCATGTGTTTTTTTAGCCAAATTTTGAGGTTTGCAAAGGATTCTGGGTAACAGAACCTGGTCCGAGCCACACAAGTCACCCCATCTTGGATTCCCCTAGGTCTCTAGTTTTCAGAAATAGACAGGTTTGGTAGGTTTCCCTAGGTGGCGGCTGAGCTACAGGCCAAAATCTACAGGTAGGCACTTTGCAAAAAACACCTCTGTTTTCCTTAAAAAATTTGGCTGTGTCCACGTTGCGCTTTGGGGCGTTTCCTGTCGCGGGCGCTAGGCCTACCCACACAAGTGAGGTATCATTTTTATCGGGAGAGGTGGGGGAACGCTGGGTGGAAGGAAATTTGTGGCTCCCCTTAGACTCCAGAACTTTCTGCCACAGAAATGTGATGAACATTTGTTTTTTTGGCCAAATTTTGAGGTTTGCAAAGGATTCTGGGTAACAGAACCTGGTCCGAGCCACACAAGTCACCCCATCTTGGATTCCCCTAGGTCTCTAGTTTTCAGAAATGCACAGGTTTGGTAGGTTTCCCTAGGTGTCGGCTGAGCTACAGGCCAAAATCTACAGGTAGGCACTTTGCAAAAAACACCTCTGTTTTCCTTCAACAATGTGGCTGTGTCCACGTTGCGCTTTGGGGCGTTTCCTGTCGCGGGCGCTAGTCCTACCCACACAAGTGAGGTATCATTTTTATCGGGAGACGTGGGGGAACGCTGGGTGGAAGGACATTTGTGGCTCCTCTCAGATTCCAGAACTTTCTGCCACAGAATTGTGAGGAACATGTGTTTTTTTAGCCAAATTTTGAGGTTTGCAAAGGATTCTGGGTAACAGAACCTTGTCCGAGCCACACAAGTCACCCCATCTTGGATTCCCCTAGGTCTCTAGTTTTCAGAAATACACAGGTTTGGTAGGTTTCCCTAGGTGGCCGCTGAGCTACAGGCCAAAATCTACAGGTAGGCACTTTACAAAAAACACCTCTGTTTTCCTTCAAAAATTTGGCTGTGTCCACGTTGCGCTTTGGGGCGTTTCCTGTCGCGGGCGCTAGGCCTACCCACACAAGTGAGGTATCATTTTTATCGGGAGACGTGGGGGAACGCTGGGTGGAAGGAAATTTGTGGCTCCTCTCAGATTCCAGAACTTTCTGCAACAGAAATGTGAGGAACAGGTGTTTTTTTAGCCAAATTTTGAGGTTTGCAAAGGATTCTGGGTAACAGAACCTGGTCCGAGCCACAAAAGTCACCCCATCTTGGATTCCCCTAGGTCTCTAGTTTTCAGAAATGCACAGGTTTGGTAGGTTTCCCTAGGTGGCGGCTGAGCTACAGGCCAAAATCTACAGGTAGGCATTTTGCAAAAAAACACCTCTGTTTTCCTTCAAAAATTTGGCTGTGTCCACGTTGCGCTTTAGGGCGTTTCCTGTCGCGGGCGCTAGGCCTACCCACACAAGTGAGGTATCATTTTTATCGGGAGACGTGGGGGAACGCTGGGTGGAAGGAAATTTGTGGCTCCTCTCAGATTCCAGAACTTTCTGCAACAGAAATGTGAGGAACATGTGTTTTTTTAGCCAAATTTTGAGGTTTGCAAAGGATTCTGGGTAACAGAACCTGGTCCGAGCCACACAAGTCACCCCATCTTTGATTCCCCTAGGTCTCTAGTTTTCAGAAATGCACAGGTTTGGTAGGTTTCCCTAGGTGGCGGCTGAGCTAGAGGCCAAAATCTACAGGTAGGCACTTTGCAAAAAACACCTCTGTTTTCCTTCAAAAATTTGGCAGTGTCCACGTTGCGCTTTGGGGCATTTCCTGTCGCGGGCGCTAGGCCTACCCACACAAGTGAGGTATCATTTTTATCGGGAGACGTGGGGGAACGCTGGGTGGAAGGAAATTTGTGGCTCCTCTCAGATTCCAGATTTTTCTACCACAGAAATGTGAGGAACATGTGTTTTTTTAGCCAAATTTTGAGGTTTGCAAAGGATTCTGGGTAACAGAACCTGGTCCGAGCCACACAAGTCACCCCATCTTGGATTTCCCTAGGTCTCTAGTTTTCAGAAATGCTCAGGTTTGGTAGGTTTTCCTAGGTGGCGGCTGAGCTACAGGCCAAAATCTACAGGTAGGCGCTTTGCAAAAAACACCTCTGTTTTACTTCAAAAATTTGGCTGTGTCCACGTTGCGCTTTGGGGCGTTTCCTGTCGCGGGCGCTAGGCCTAACCACACAAGTGAGGTATCATTTTTATCGGGAGAGGTGGGGGAACGCTGGGTGGAAGGAAATTTGTGGCTCCCCTTAGACTCCAGAACTTTCTGCCACAGAAATGTGAGGAACATGTGTTTTTTTAGCCAAATTTTGAGGTTTGCAAAGGATTCTGGGTAACAGAACCTGGTCCGAGCCACACAAGTCACCCCATCTTTGATTCCCCTAGGTCTCTAGTTTTCAGAAATGCACAGGTTTTGTAGGTTTTCCTAGGTGGCGGCTGAGCTACAGGCCAAAATCTACAGGTAGGCACTTTGCAAAAAACACCTCTGTTTTACTTCAAAAATGTGGCTGTGTCCACATTGCGCTTTGGGGCGTTTCCTGTCGCGGGCGCTAGGCCTACCCACACAAGTGAGGTATCATTTTTATCGGGAGACGTGGGGGAACGCTGGGTGGAAGGACATTTGTGGCTCCTCTCAGATTGCAGAACTTTCTGCCACAGAAATGTGAGGAACATGTGTTTTTTAGGCCAAATTTTGAGGTTTGCAAAGGATTCTGGGTAACAGAACCTGGCCCGAGCCACACAAGTCACCCCATCTTGGATTCCCCTAGGTCTCTAGTTTTCAGAAATGCACAGGTTTGGTAGGTTTCCCTAGGTGTCGGCTGAGCTACAGGCCAAAATCTACAGGTAGGCACTTTGCAAAAAACACCTCTGTTTTCCTTCAAAAATTTGGCTGTGTCCACGTTGCGCTTTGGGGCGTTTCCTGTCGCGGGCGCTAGGCCTAACCACACAAGTGAGGTATCATTTTTATCGGGAGAGGTGGGGGAACGCTGGGTGGAAGGACATTTGTGGCTCCTCTCAGATTCCAGAACTTTCTGCCACAGAAATGTGAGGCACATGTGTTTTTTTAGCCAGATTTTGAGGTTTGAAAAGTATTCTGGGTAACAGAACCTAGTCCGAGCAGCACAAGTCACCCCATCTTTGATTCCCCTAGATCTCTAGTTTTCAGAAATGCACAGGTTTGGTAGGTTTCCCTATGTGTCGGCTGAGCTACAGGCCAAAATCTACAGGTAGGCACTTTGCAAAAAACACCTCTGTTTTCCTTCAAAAATGTGGCTGTGTCCACGTTGCGCTTTGGGGCGTTTCCTGTCACAGGCGCTAGGCCTACCCACACAAGTGAGGTATCATTTTTATCGGGAGACGTGGGGGAACGCTGGGTGGAAGGACATTTGTGGCTCCTCTCAGATTCCAGAACTTTCTGCCACAGAAATGTGAGGAACATGTGTTTTTTTAGCCAAATTTTGAGGTTTGCAATGGATTCTGGGTAACAGAACCTGGTCCGAGCCACACAAGTCACACCATCTTGGATTCCCCTAGGTCTCTAGTTTTCAGAAATGCACAGGTTTGGTAGGTTTCCCTAGGTGGCGGCTGAGCTACAGGCCAAAATCTACAGGTAGGCACTTTGCAAAAAACACCTCTGTTTTCCTTCAAAAATTTGGCTGTGTCCACGTTGCGCTTTGGGGCGTTTCCTGTCACGGGCGCTAGGCCTACCCACTCAAGTGAGGTTTCATTTTTATCGGGAGACGTGGGGGAATGCTGGGTGGAAGGAAATTTGTGGCTCCTCTCAGATTCCAGAACTTTCTGCCACAGAAATGCAAGGAACATGTGTTTTTTTAGCCAAATTTTGAGGTTTGCAAAGGATTCTGGGTAACAGAACCTTGTCCGAGCCACACAAGTCACCCCATCTTGGATTCCCCTAGGTCTCTAGTTTTCAGAAATGCACAGGTATGGTAGGTTTCCCTAGGTGGCTGGTGAGCTACAGGCCAAAATCTACAGGTAGGCACTTTGCAAAAAACACCTCTGTTTTCCTTCAAAAATGTGGCTGTGTCCACGTTGCGCTTTGGGGCGTTTCCTGTAGCGGGCGCTAGGCCTAACCACACAAGTGAGGTATCATTTTTATCGGGAGACGTGGGGGAACGCTGGGTGGAAGGAAATTTGTGGCTCCTCTCAGATTCCAGAACTTTCTGCCACAGAAATGTGAGGATCATGTGTTTTTTTAGCCAAATTTTGAGGTTTGCAAAGGATTCTGGGTAACAGAACCTGGTCCGAGCCACACAAGTCACCCCATCTTGGATTCCCCTAGGTCTCTAGTTTTCAGAAATAGACAGGTTTGGTAGGTTTCCCTAGGTGGCGGCTGAGCTACAGGCCAAAATCTACAGGTAGGCACTTTGCAAAAAACACCTCTGTTTTCCTTAAAAAATTTGGCTGTGTCCACGTTGCGCTTTGGGGCGTTTCCTGTCGCGGGCGCTAGGCCTACCCACACAAGTGAGGTATCATTTTTATCGGGAGAGGTGGGGGAACGCTGGGTGGAAGGAAATTTGTGGCTCCCCTTAGACTCCAGAACTTTCTGCCACAGAAATGTGAGGAACATGTGTTTTTTTGGCCAAATTTTGAGGTTTGCAAAGGATTCTGGGTAACAGAACCTGGTCCGAGCCACACAAGTCACCCCATCTTGGATTCCCCTAGGTCTCTAGTTTTCAGAAATGCACAGGTTTGGTAGGTTTCCCTAGGTGTCGGCTGAGCTACAGGCCAAAATCTACAGGTAGGCACTTTGCAAAAAACACCTCTGTTTTCCTTCAACAATGTGGCTGTGTCCACGTTGCGCTTTGGGGCGTTTCCTGTCGCGGGCGCTAGTCCTACCCACACAAGTGAGGTATCATTTTTATCGGGAGACGTGGGGGAACGCTGGGTGGAAGGACATTTGTGGCTCCTCTCAGATTCCAGAACTTTCTGCCACAGAATTGTGAGGAACATGTGTTTTTTTAGCCAAATTTTGAGGTTTGCAAAGGATTCTGGGTAACAGAACCTTGTCCGAGCCACACAAGTCACCCCATCTTGGATTCCCCTAGGTCTCTAGTTTTCAGAAATACACAGGTTTGGTAGGTTTCCCTAGGTGGCCGCTGAGCTACAGGCCAAAATCTACAGGTAGGCACTTTACAAAAAACACCTCTGTTTTCCTTCAAAAATTTGGCTGTGTCCACGTTGCGCTTTGGGGCGTTTCCTGTCGCGGGCGCTAGGCCTACCCACACAAGTGAGGTATCATTTTTATCGGGAGACGTGGGGGAACGCTGGGTGGAAGGAAATTTGTGGCTCCTCTCAGATTCCAGAACTTTCTGCAACAGAAATGTGAGGAACAGGTGTTTTTTTAGCCAAATTTTGAGGTTTGCAAAGGATTCTGGGTAACAGAACCTGGTCCGAGCCACAAAAGTCACCCCATCTTGGATTCCCCTAGGTCTCTAGTTTTCAGAAATGCACAGGTTTGGTAGGTTTCCCTAGGTGGCGGCTGAGCTACAGGCCAAAATCTACAGGTAGGCATTTTGCAAAAAAACACCTCTGTTTTCCTTCAAAAATTTGGCTGTGTCCACGTTGCGCTTTGGGGCGTTTCCTGTCGCGGGCGCTAGGCCTACCCACACAAGTGAGGTATCATTTTTATCGGGAGACGTGGGGGAACGCTGGGTGGAAGGAAATTTGTGGCTCCTCTCAGATTCCAGAACTTTCTGCAACAGAAATGTGAGGAACATGTGTTTTTTTAGCCAAATTTTGAGGTTTGCAAAGGATTCTGGGTAACAGAACCTGGTCCGAGCCACACAAGTCACCCCATCTTTGATTCCCCTAGGTCTCTAGTTTTCAGAAATGCACAGGTTTGGTAGGTTTCCCTAGGTAGCGGCTGAGCTAGAGGCCAAAATCTACAGGTAGGCACTTTGCAAAAAACACCTCTGTTTTCCTTCAAAAATTTGGCAGTGTCCACGTTGCGCTTTGGGGCATTTCCTGTCGCGGGCGCTAGGCCTACCCACACAAGTGAGGTATCATTTTTATCGGGAGACGTGGGGGAACGCTGGGTGTAAGGAAATTTGTGGCTCCTCTCAGATTCCAGATTTTTCTACCACAGAAATGTGAGTAACATGTGTTTTTTTAGCCAAATTTTGAGGTTTGCAAAGGATTCTGGGTAACAGAACCTGGTCCGAGCCACACAAGTCACCCCATCTTGGATTTCCCTAGGTCTCTAGTTTTCAGAAATGCTCAGGTTTGGTAGGTTTTCCTAGGTGGCGGCTGAGCTACAGGCCAAAATCTACAGGTAGGCGCTTTGCAAAAAAACACCTCTGTTTTACTTCAAAAATATGGCTGTGTCCACGTTGCGCTTTGGGGCGTTTCCTGTCGCGGGCGCTAGGCCTACCCACACAAGTGAGGTATCATTTTTATCGGGAGACGTGGGGGAACGCTGGGTGGAAGGAAATTTGTGGCTCCTCTCAGATTCCAGAACTTTCTTCCACAGAAATGTGAGGAACATGTGTTTTTTTAGCCAAATTTTTAGGTTTGCAAAGGATTCTGGATAACAGAACCTGGCCCGAGCCACACAAGTCACCACATCTTGGATTCCCCTAGGTCTCTAGTTTTCAGAAATGCACAGGTTTGGTAGGATTCCCTAGGTGGCGGCTGAGCTACAGGCCAAAATCTACAGGTAGGCACTTTGCAAAAAACACCTCTTCTTTTCCTTCAAAAATTTGGCTGTGTCCATGTTGTGCTTTGGGGCGTTTCCTGTCGCAGGCTCTAGGCCTACCCACACAAGTGAGGTATCATTTTTATCGGGAGACGTGGGGGAACGCTGGGTGGAAGGAAATTTGTGGCTCTTCTCAGATTCCAGAACTTTCTGCCACAGAAATGTGAGGAACATGTGTTTTTTTAGCCAAATTTTGAGGTTTGCAAAGGATTCTGGGTAACAGAACCTGGTCCGAGCCACACAAGTCACCCCATCTTGGATTTCCCTAGGTCTCTAGTTTTCAGAAATGCTCAGGTTTGGTAGGTTTTCCTAGGTGGCGGCTGAGCTACAGGGCAAAATCTACAGGTAGGCACTTTGCAAAAAACACCTCTGTTTTCCTTCAAAAATTTGGCTCTGTCCACGTTGCGCTTTGGGGCGTTTCCTGTCGCGGGCGCTAGGCCTACCCACACAAGTGAGGTATCATTTTTATCGGGAGACGTGGGGGAACGCTGGGTGGAAGGACATTTGTGGCTCCTCTCAGATTCCAGAACTTTCTGCCACAGAAATGTGAGGAACATGTGTTTTTTAGGCCAAATTTTGAGGTTTGCAAAGGATTCAGGGTAACAGAACCTGGTCCGAGCCACACAAGTCACCCCATCATGGATTCCCCTAGGTCTCTAGTTTTCAGAAATGCACAGGTTTGGTAGGTTTCCCTAGGTGGCGGCTGAGCTACAGGCCAAAATCTACAGGTAGGCACTTTGCAAAAAACACCTCTGTTTTCCTTCAAAAATTTGGCTGTGTCCACTTTGCGCTTTGGGGCGTTTCCTGTCGCGGGCGCTAGGCCTACCCACACAAGTGAGGTATCATTTTTATCGGGAGACGTGGGGGAACGCTGGGTGGAAGGAAATTTGTGGCTCCTCTCAGATTTCAGAACTTTATGCCACAGAAATGTGAGGAACATGTGTTTTTTTAGCCAAATTTTGAGGTTTGCAAAGGATTCTGGCTAACAGAACCTGGTCCGAGCCACACAAGTCACCCCATCTTGGATTCCCCTAGGTCTCTTGTTTTCAGAAATGCACAGGTTTGGTAGGTTTCCCTAGGTGGCGACTGAGCTACAGGCCAAAATCTACAGGTAGGCACTTTGCAAAAAACACCTCTGTTTTCCTTCAAAAATTTGGCTGTGTCCACGTTGCGCTTTGGGGCGTTTCCTGTCGCGGGCGCTAGGCCTACCCACACAAGTGAGGTATCATTTTTATCGGGAGAGGTGGGGGAACGCTGGGTGGAAGGAAATTTGTGGCTCCCCTCAGATTCCAGAACTTTCTGTCACAGAAATGTGAGGAACATGTGTTTTTTAGGCCAAATTTTGAGGTTTGCAAAGGATTCTGGGTAACAGAACCTGGCCCGAGCCACACAAGTCACCCCATCTTGGATTCCCCTAGGTCTCTAGTTTTCAGAAATGCACAGGTTTGGTAGGTTTCCCTAGGTGTCGGCTGAGCTACAGGCCAAAATCTACAGGTAGGCACTTTGCAAAAAAACCTCTGTTTTCCTTCAAAAATTTGGCTGTGTCCACGTTGCGCTTTGGGGCGTTTCCTGTAGCGGGCGCTAGGCCTACCCACACAAGTGAGGTATCATTTTTATCGGGAGACGTGGGGGAACGCTGGGTGGAAGGAAATTTGTGGCTCCTCTCAGATTCCAGAACTTTCTGCCACAGAAATGTGAGGCACATGTGTTTTTTTAGCCAGATTTTGAGGTTTGAAAAGTATTCTGGGTAACAGAACCTAGTCCGAGCAACACAAGTCACCCCATCTTTGATTCCCCTAGGTCTCTAGTTTTCAGAAATGCACAGGTTTGGTAGGTTTCCCTAGGTGGCGGCTGAGCTACAGGCCAAAATCTACAGGTAGGCACTTTGCAAAAAACACCTTTGTTTTCCTTCAAAAATGTGGCTGTGTCCACGTTGCGCTTTGGGGCGTTTCCAGTCACGGGCGCTAGGCCTACCCACACAAGTGAGGTATCATTTTTATCGGGAGACATGGGGGAACGCTGGGTGGAAGGACATTTGTGGCTCCTCTCAGATTCCAGAACTTTCTGCCACAGAAATGTGAGGAACATGTGTTTTTTTAGCCAAATTTTGAGGTTTGCAATGGATTCTGGGTAACAGAACCTGGTCCGAGCCACACAAGTCACCCCATCTTGGATTCCCCTAGGTCTCTAGTTTTCAGAAATACACAGGTTTGGTAGGTTTCCCTAGGTGGCGGCTGAGCTACAGGCCAAAATCTACAGGTAGGCACTTTACAAAAAACACCTCTGTTTTCCTTCAAAAATTTGGCTGTGTCCACGTTGCGCTTTGGGGCGCTCTCTGTCGCGGGCGCTAGGCCTACCCACACAAGTGAGGTATCATTTTTATCGGGAGACGGGGGGAACGCTGGGTGGAAGGAAATTTGTGGCTCCTCTCAGATTCCAGAACTTTCTGCAACAGAAATGTGAGGAACATGTGTTTTTTTAGCCAAATTTTGAGGTTTGCAAAGGATTCTGGGTAACAGAACCTGGTCCGAGCCACAAAAGTCACCCCATCTTGGATTCCCCTAGGTCTCTAGTTTTCAGAAATGCACAGGTTTGGTAGGTTTCCCTAGGTGGCGGCTGAGCTACAGGCCAAAATCTACAGGTAGGCATTTTGCAAAAAACACCTCTGTTTTCCTTCAAAAATTTGGCTGTGTCCACGTTGCGCTTTGGGGCGTTTCCTGTCGCGGGCGCTAGGCCTACCCACACAAGTGAGGTATCATTTTTATCGGGAGACGTGGGGGAACGCTGGGTGGAAGGAAATTTGTGGCTCCTCTCAGATTCCAGAACTTTCTGCAACAGAAATGTGAGGAACATGTGTTTTTTTAGCCAAATTTTGAGGTTTGAAAAGGATTCTGGGTAACAGAACCTGGTCCGAGCCACACAAGTCACCCCATCTTTGATTCCCCTAGGTCTCTAGTTTTCAGAAATGCACAGGTTTGGTAGGTTTCCCTAGGTGGCGGCTGAGCTAGAGGCCAAAATCTACAGGTAGGCACTTTGCAAAAAACACCTCTGTTTTCCTTCAAAAATTTGGCAGTGTCCACGTTGCGCTTTGGGGCATTTCCTGTCGCGGGCGCTAGGCCTACCCACACAAGTGAGGTATCATTTTTATCGGGAGATGTGGGGGAACGCTGGGTGGAAGGAAATTTGTGGCTCCTCTCAGATTCCAGAACTTTCTACCACAGAAATGTGAGGAACATGTGTTTTTTTAGCCAAATTTTGAGGTTTGCAAAGGATTCTGGGTAACAGAACCTGGTCCGAGCCACACAAGTCACCCCATCTTGGATTTCCCTAGGTCTCTAGTTTTCAGAAATGCTCAGGTTTGGTAGGTTTTCCTAGGTGGCGGCTGAGCTACAGGCCAAAATCTACAGGTAGGCACTTTGCAAAAAACACCTCTGTTTTACTTCAAAAATTTGGCTGTGTCCACGTTGCGCTTTGGGGCGTTTCCTGTCGCGGGCGCTAGGCCTACCCACACAAGTGAGGTATCATTTTTATCGGGAGACGTGGGGGAACGCTGGGTGGAAGGAAATTTGTGGCTCCTCTCAGATTCCAGAACTTTCTTCCACAGAAATGTGAGGAACATGTGTTTTTTTAGCCAAATTTTGAGGTTTGCAAAGGATTCTGGGTAACAGAAACTGGCCCGAGCCACACAAGTCACCACATCTTGGATTCCCCTAGGTCTCTAGTTTTCAGAAATGCACAGGTTTGGTAGGATTCCCTAGGTGGCGGCTGAGCTACAGGCCAAAATCTACAGGTAGGCACTTTGCAAAAAACACCTCTTCTTTTCCTTCAAAAATTTGGCTGTGTCCATGTTGTGCTTTGGGGCGTTTCCTGTCGCAGGCGCTAGGCCTACCCACACAAGTGAGGTATCATTTTTATCGGGAGACGTGGGGGAACGCTGGGTGGAAGGAAATTTGTGGCTCTTCTCAGATTCCAGAACTTTCTGCCACAGAAATGTGAGGAACATGTGTTTTTTTAGCCAAATTTTGAGGTTTGCAAAGGATTCTGGGTAACAGAACCTGGTCCGAGCCACACAAGTCACCCCATCTTGGATTTCCCTAGGTCTCTAGTTTTCAGAAATGCTCAGGTTTGGTAGGTTTTCCTACGTGGCGGCTGAGCTACAGGCCAAAATCTACAGGTAGGCACTTTGCAAAAAACACCTCTGTTTTACTTCAAAAATTTGGCTGTGTCCACGTTGCGCTTTGGGGCGTTTCCTGTCGCGGGCGCTAGGCCTACCCACACAAGTGAGGTATCATTTTTATCGGGAGATGTGGGGGAACGCTGGGTGGAAGGAAATTTGTGGCTCCTCTCAGATTCCAGAACTTTCTTCCACAGAAATGTGAGGAACATGTGTTTTTTTAGCCAAATTTTGAGGTTTGCAAAGGATTCTGGGTAACAGAACCTGGCCCAAGCCACACAAGTCACCCCATCTTGGATTCCCCTAGGTCTCTAGTTTTCGGAAATGCACAGGTTAGGTAGGTTTCCCTAGGTGGCGGCTGAGCTACAGGCCAAAATCTACAGGTAGGCACTTTGCAAAAAACTCCTCTGTTTTCCTTCAAAAATTTGGCTCTGTCCACGTTGCGCTTTGGGGCGTTTCCTGTCGCGGGCGCTAGGCCTACCCACACAAGTGAGGTATCATTTTTATCGGGAGACGTGGGGGAACGCTGGGTGGAAGGAAATTTGTGGCTCCTCTCAGATTCGAGAACTTTCTGCCACAGAAATGTGAGGAACATGTGTTTTTTTAGCCAAATTTTGTGGTTTGCAAAGGATTCTGGGTAACAGAACCTGGCCCGAGCCACACAAGTCACCCCATCTTGGATTCCCCTAGGTCTCTAGTTTTCAGAAATGCACAGGTTTGGTAGGTTTCCCTAGGTGGCGGCTGAGCTACAGGCCAAAATCTACAGGTAGGCACTTTGCAAAAAACACCTATGTTTTCCTTAAAAAATTTGGCTGTGTCCACGTTGCGCTTTGGGGCGTTTCCTGTCGCGGGCGCTAGGCCTACCCACACAAGTGAGGTATCATTTTTATCGGGAGACGTGGGGGAACGCTGGGTGGAAGGAAATTTGTGGCTCCTCTCAGATTCCAGAACTTTCTGCCACAGAAATGTGTGGCACATGTGTTTTTTTAGCCAGATTTTGAGGTTTGCAAAGTATTCTGGGTAACAGAACCTGGTCCGAGCCACACAAGTCACCCCATCTTTGATTCCCCTAGGTCTCTAGTTTTCAGAAATGCACAGGTTTGGTAGGTTTCCCTAGGTCTCGGCTGAGCTACAGGCCAAAATCTACAGGTAGGCACTTTGCAAAAAACACCTCTGTTTTCCTTCAAAAATGTGGCTGTGTCCACGTTGCGCTTTGGGGCGTTTCCTGTCGCGGGCGCTAGGCCTACCCACACAATTGAGGTATCATTTTTATCGGGAGACGTGGGGGAATGCTGGGTGGAAGGAAATTTGTTGCTCCTCTCAGATTCCCGAACTTTCTGCAACAGAAATGCGAGGAACATGTGTTTTTTTTAGCCAAATTTTGAGGTTTGCAAAGGATTCTGGGTAACAGAACCTTGTCCGAGCCACACAATTCACCCCATCTTGGATTCCCCTAGGTCTCTAGTTTTCAGAAATACACAGGTTTGGTAGGTTTCCCTAGGTGCCGGCTGAGCTACAGGCCAAAATCTACAGGTAGGCACTTTGCAAAAAACACCTATGTTTTCCTTCAAAAATTTGGCTGTGTCCACGTTGCGCTTTGGGGTGTTTCCTGTCGCGGGCGCTAGGCCTACCCACACAAGTGAGGTATCATTTTTATCGGGAGACGTGGGGGAACGCTGGGTGGAAGGAAATTTGTGGCTCCTCTCAGATTCCAGAACTTTCTGCAACAGAAATGTGAGGAACATGTGTTTTTTTAGCCAAATTTTGAGGTTTGCAAAGGATTCTGGGTAACAGAACCTGGTCCGAGCCACACAAGTCACCCCATCTTGGATTCCCCTAGGTCTCTAGTTTTCAGAAATGCACAGGTTTGGTAGGTTTCCCTAGGTGGCGGCTGAGCTACAGGCCAAAATCTACAGGTAGGCATTTTGCAAAAAACACCTCTGTTTTCCTTCAAAAATTTTGCTATGTCCACGTTGCGCTTTGGGGCGTTTCCTGTCGCGGGCGCTAGGCCTACCCACACAAGTGAGGTATCATTTTTATCGGGAGACATGGGGGAACGCTGGGTGGAAGGAAATTTGTGGCTCCTCTCAGATTCCAGAACTTTCTGCCACATAAATGTGAGGCACATGTGTTTTTTTAGCCAGATTTTGAGGTTTGCAAAGTATTCTGGGTAACAGAACCTGGTCCGAGCCACACAAGTCACCCCATCTTTGATTCCCCTAGGTCTCTAGTTTTCAGAAATGCACAGGTTTGGTAGGTTTCCCTAGGTGGCGGCTGAGCTACAGGCCAAAATCTACAGGTAGGCACTTTGCAAAAAACACCTCTGTTTTCCTTCAAAAATGTGGCTGTGTCCACGTTGCGCTTTGGGGCGTTTCCTGTCGCGGGCGCTAGGCCTACCCACACAAGTGAGGTATCATTTTTATCGGGAGACGTAGGGGAACGCTGGGTGGAAGGACATTTGTGGCTCCTCTCAGATTCCAGAACTTTCTGCCGCAGAAATGTGAGGAACATGTGTTTTTTTAGCCAAATTTTGAGGTTTGCAAAGGATTCTGGGTAACAGAACCTGGTCCGAGCCACACAAGTCACCCCATCTTGGATTCCCCTAGGTCTCTAGTTTTCAGAAATGCACAGGTTTGGTAGGTTTCCCTAGGTGGCGGCTGAGCTACAGGCCAAAATCTACAGGTAGGCACTTTGCAAAAAACACCTCTGTTTTCCTTCAAAAATTTGGCTGTGTCCACGTTGTGCTTTGGGGCGTTTCCTGTCACGGGCGCTAGGCCTACCCACACAAGTGAGGTATCATTTTTATCGGGAGACGTGGGGGAATGCTGGGTGGAAGGAAATTTGTTGCTCCTCTCAGATTCCCGAACTTTCTGCAACAGAAATGCGAGGAACATGTGTTTTTTTAGCCAAATTTAGAGGTTTGCAAAGGATTCTGGGTAACAGAACCTTGTCCGAGCCACACAATTCACCCCATCTTGGATTCCCCTAGGTCTCTAGTTTTCAGAAATACACAGGTTTGGTAGGTTTCCCTAGGTGGCGGCTGAGCTACAGGTCAAAATCTACAGGTAGGCACTTTGCAAAAAACACCTCTGTTTTCCTTCAAAAATTTGGCTGTGTCCACGTTGCGCTTTGGGGTGTTTCCTGTCGCGGGCGCTAGGCCTACCCACACAAGTGAGGTATCATTTTTATCGGGAGACGTGGGGGAACGCTGGGTGGAAGGAAATTTGTGGCTCCTCTCAGATTCCAGAACTTTCTGCAACAGAAATGTGAGGAACATGTGTTTTTTTATCCAAATTTTGAGGTTTGCAAAGGATTCTGGGTAACAGAACCTGGTCCGAGCCACACAAGTCACCCCATCTTGGATTCCCCTAGGTCTCTAGTTTTCAGAAATGCACAGGTTTGGTAAGTTTCCCTAGGTGGCGGCTGAGCTACAGGCCAAAATCTACAGGTAGGCATTTTGCAAAAAACACCTCTGTTTTCCTTCAAAAATTTTGCTACGTCCACGTTGCGCTTTGGGGCGTTTCCTGTTGCGGGCGCTAGGCCTACCCACACAAGTGAGGTATCATTTTTATCGGGAGACATGGGGGAACGCTGGGTGGAAGGAAATTTGTGGCTCCTCTCAGATTCCAGAACTTTCTGCCACAGAAATGTGAGGAACATGTGTTTTTTTAGCCAAATTTTGAGGTTTGCAAAGGATTCTGGGTAACAGAACGTGGTCCGAGCCACACAAGTCACCCCATCTTGGATTCCCCTAGGTCTCTAGTTTTCAGAAATGCACAGGTTTGGTAGGTTTCCCTAGGTGCCGGCTGAGCTACAGGCCAAAATCTACAGGTAGGCACTTTGCAAAAAACACCTCTGTTTTCCTTCAAAAATTTGGCTGTGTCCACGTTGCGCTTTGGGGCGTTTCCTGTCGCAGGCGCTAGGCCTACCCACACAAGTGAGGTATCATTTTTATCGGGAGACGTGGGGGAACGCTGGGTGGAAGGAAATTTGTGGCTCCTCTCAGATTCCAGAACTTTCTGCCACAGAAATGTGAGGAACTTGTGTTTTTTTAGCCAAATTTTGAGGTTTGCAAAGGATTCTGGGTAACAGAACCTGGTCCGAGCCACACAAGTCACCCCATCTTGGATTCCCCTAGGTCTCTAGTTTTCAGAAATGCACAGGTTTGGTAGGTTTCCCAAGGTGGCGGCTGAGCTACAGGCCAAAATCTACAAGTAGGCACTTTGCAAAAAACACCTCTGTTTTCCTTCAAAAATGTGGCTGTGTCCACGTTGCGCTTTGGGGCGTTTCCTGTCGTGGGCGCTAGGCCTACCCACACAAGTGAGGTATCATTTTTATCGGGAGACGTGGGTAACGCTGGGTGGGAGGACATTTGTGGCTCCTCTCAGATTCCAGAACTTTCTGCCACATAAATGTGAGGCACATGTGTTTTTTTAGCCAGATTTTGAGGTTTGCAAAGTATTCTGGGTAACAGAACCTGGTCCGAGCCACACAAGTCACCCCATCTTTGATTCCCCTAGGTCTCTAGTTTTCAGAAATGCACAGGTTTGGTAGGTTTCCCTAGGTGTCGGCTGAGCTACAGGCCAAAATCTACAGGTAGGCACTTTGCAAAAAACACCTCTGTTTTCCTTCAAAAATGTGGCTGTGTCCACGTTGCGCTTTGGGGCGTTTCCTGTCGCGGGCGCTAGGCCTACCCACACAAGTGAGGTATCATTTTTATCGGGAGACGTGGGGGAACGCTGGGTGGAAGGAAATTTGTGGCTCCTCTCAGATTCCAGAACTTTCTGCCACAGAAATGTGAGGAACTTGTGTTTTTTTAGCCAAATTTTGAGGTTTGCAAAGGATTCTGGGTAACAGAACCTGGTCCGAGCCACACAAGTCACCCCATCTTGGATTCCCCTAGGTCTCTAGTTTTCAGAAATGCACAGGTTTGGTAGGTTTCCCAAGGTGGCGGCTGAGCTACAGGCCAAAATCTACAGGTAGGCACTTTGCAAAAAACACCTCTGTTTTCCTTCAAAAATTTGGCTGTGTCCACGTTGCGCTTTGGGGCGTTTCCTGTCGCGGGCGCTAGGCCTACCCACACAAGTGAGGTATCATTTTTATCGGGAGAGGTGGGGGAACGCTGGGTGGAAGGAAATTTGTGGCTCCCCTCAGATTCCAGAACTTTCTGTCACAGAAATGTGAGGAACATGTGTTTTTTAGCCCAAATTTTGAGGTTTGCAAAGGATTCTGGGTAACAGAACCTGGCCCGAGCCACACAAGTCACCCCATCTTGGATTCCCCTAGGTCTCTAGTTTTCAGAAATGCACAGGTTTGGTAGGTTTCCCTAGGTGTCGGCTGAGCTACAGGCCAAAATCTACAGGTAGGCACTTTGCAAAAAACACCTCTGTTTTCCTTCAAAAATTTGGCTGTGTCCACGTTGCGCTTTGGGGCGTTTCCTGTCGCGGGCGCTAGGCCTACCCACACAAGTGAGGTATCATTTTTATCGGGAGAGGTGGGGGAACGCTGGGTGGAAGGAAATTTGTGGCTCCCCTCAGATTCCAGAACTTTCTGTCACAGAAATGTGAGGAACATGTGTTTTTTTAGCCAAATTTTGAGGTTTGCAAAGGATTCTGGGTAACAGAACCTGGTCCGAGCCACAAAAGTCACCCCATCTTGGATTCCCCTAGGTCTCTAGTTTTCAGAAATGCACAGGTTTGGTAGGTTTCCCTAGGTGGCGGCTGAGCTAGAGGCCAAAATCTACAGGTAGGCATTTTGCAAAAAACACCTCTGTTTTCCTTCAAAAATTTGGCTGTGTCCACGTTGCGCTTTGGGGCGTTTCCTGTCGCGGGCGCTAGGCCTACCCACACAAGTGAGGTATCATTTTTATCGGGAGACGTGGGGGAACGCTGGGTGGAAGGAAATTTGTGGCTCCTCTCAGATTCCAGAACTTTCTACCACAGAAATGTGAGGAACATGTGTTTTTTTAGCCAAATTTTGAGGTTTGCAAAGGATTCTGGGTAACAGAACCTGGTCCGAGCCACACAAGTCACCCCATCTTGGATTTCCCTAGGTCTCTAGTTTTCAGAAATGCTCAGGTTTGTTAGGTTTTCCTAGGTGGCGGCTGAGCTACAGGCCAAAATCTACAGGTAGGCACTTTGCAAAAAACACCTCTGTTTTACTTCAAAAATTTGGCTGTGTCCACGTTGCGCTTTGGGGCGTTTCCTGTCGCGGGCGCTAGGCCTACCCACACAAGTGAGGTATCATTTTTATCGGGAGACGTGGGGGAACGCTGGGTGGAAGGAAATTTGTGGCTCCTCTCAGATTCCAGAACTTTCTTCCTCAGAAATGTGAGGAACATGTGTTTTTTTAGCCAAATTTTGAGGTTTGCAAAGGATTCTGGGTAACAGAAACTGGCCCGAGCCACACAAGTCACCACATCTTGGATTCCCCTAGGTCTCTAGTTTTCAGAAATGCACAGGTTTGGTAGGATTCCCTAGGTGGCGGCTGAGCTACAGGCCAAAATCTACAGGTAGGCACTTTGCAAAAAACACCTCTTCTTTTCCTTCAAAAATTTGGCTGTGTCCATGTTGTGCTTTGGGGCGTTTCCTGTCGCAGGCGCTAGGCCTACCCACACAAGTGAGGTATCATTTTTATCGGGAGACGTGGGGGAACGCTGGGTGGAAGGAAATTTGTGGCTCTTCTCAGATTCCAGAACTTTCTGCCACAGAAATGTGAGGAACATGTGTTTTTTTAGCCAAATTTTGAGGTTTGCAAAGGATTCTGGGTAACAGAACCTGGTCCGAGCCACACAAGTCACCCCATCTTGGATTTCCCTAGGTCTCTAGTTTTCAGAAATGCTCAGGTTTGGTAGGTTTTCCTAGGTGGCGGCTGAGCTACAGGCCAAAATCTACAGGTAGGCACTTTGCAAAAAACACCTCTGTTTTACTTCAAAAATTTGGCTGTGTCCACGTTGCGCTTTGGGGCGTTTCCTGTCGCGGGCGCTAGGCCTACCCACACAAGTGAGGTATCATTTTTATCGGGAGACGTGGGGGAACGCTGGGTGGAAGGAAATTTGTGGCTCCTCTCAGATTCCAGAACTTTCTTCCACAGAAATGTGAGGAACATGTGTTTTTTTAGCCAAATTTTGAGGTTTGCAAAGGATTCTGGGTAACAGAACCTGGCCCAAGCCACACAAGTCACCCCATCTTGGATTCCCCTAGGTCTCTAGTTTTCGGAAATGCACAGGTTAGGTAGGTTTCCCTAGGTGGCGGCTGAGCTACAGGCCAAAATCTACAGGTAGGCACTTTGCAAAAAACTCCTCTGTTTTCCTTCAAAAATTTGGCTCTGTCCACGTTGCGCTTTGGGGCGTTTCCTGTCGCGGGCGCTAGGCCTACCCACACAAGTGAGGTATCATTTTTATCGGGAGACGTGGGGGAACGCTGGGTGGAAGGAAATTTGTGGCTCCTCTCAGATTCGAGAACTTTCTGCCACAGAAATGTGAGGAACATGTGTTTTTTTAGCCAAATTTTGTGGTTTGCAAAGGATTCTGGGTAACAGAAGCTGGCCCGAGCCACACAAGTCACCCCATCTTGGATTCCCCTAGGTCTCTAGTTTTCAGAAATGCACAGGTTTGGTAGGTTTCCCTAGGTGTCGGCTGAGCTACAGGCCAAAATCTACAGGTAGGCACTTTGCAAAAAACACCTATGTTTTCCTTAAAAAATTTGGCTGTGTCCACGTTGCGCTTTGGGGCGTTTCCTGTCGCGGGCGCTAGGCCTACCCACACAAGTGAGGTATCATTTTTATCGGGAGACGTGGGGGAACGCTGGGTGGAAGGAAATTTGTGGCTCCTCTCAGATTCCAGAACTTTCTGCCACAGAAATGTGTAGCACATGTGTTTTTTTAGCCAGATTTTGAGGTTTGCAAAGTATTCTGGGTAACAGAACCTGGTCCGAGCCACACAAGTCACCCCATCTTTGATTCCCCTAGGTCTCTAGTTTTCAGAAATGCACAGGTTTGGTAGGTTTCCCTAGGTGTCGGCTGAGCTACAGGCCAAAATCTACAGGTAGGCACTTTGCAAAAAACACCTCTGTTTTCCTTCAAAAATGTGGCTGTGTCCACGTTGCGCTTTGGGGCGTTTCCTGTCGCGGGCGCTAGGCCTACCCACACAAGTGAGGTATCATTTTTATCGGGAGACGTGGGGGAATGCTGGGTGGAAGGAAATTTGTTGCTCCTCTCAGATTCCCGAACTTTCTGCAACAGAAATGCGAGGAACATGTGTTTTTTTAGCCAAATTTTGAGGTTTGCAAAGGATTCTGGGTAACAGAACCTGGTCCGAGCCACACAAGTCACCCCATCTTGGATTCCCCTAGGTCTCTAGTTTTCAGAAATGCACAGGTTTGGTAGGTTTCCCTAGGTGGCGGCTGAGCTACAGGCCAAAATCTACAGGTAGGCATTTTGCAAAAAACACCTCTGTTTTCCTTCAAAAATGTTGCTATGTCCACGTTGCGCTTTGGGGCGTTTCCTGTCGCGGGCGCTAGGCCTACCCACACAAGTGAGGTATCATTTTTATCGGGAGACATGGGGGAACGCTGGGTGGAAGGAAATTTGTGGCTCCTCTCAGATTCCAGAACTTTCTGCCACAGAAATGTGAGGAACATGTGTTTTTTTAGCCAAATTTTGAGGTTTGCAAAGGATTCTGGGTAACAGAACCTGGTCCGAGCCACACAAGTCACCCCATCTTTGATTCCCCTAGGTCTCTAGTTTTCAGAAATGCACAGGTTTGGTAGGGTTCCCTAGGTGTCGGCTGAGCTACAGGCCAAAATCTACAGGTAGGCACTTTGCAAAAAACACCTCTGTTTTCCTTCAAAAATGTGGCTGTGTCCACGTTGCGCTTTGGGGCGTTTCCTGTCGCGGGCGCTAGGCCTACCCACACAAGTGAGGTATCATTTTTATCGGGAGACGTGGGGGAACGCTGGGTGGAAGGACATTTGTGGCTCCTCTCAGATTCCAGAACTTTCTGCCGCAGAAATGTGAGGAACATGTGTTTTTTTAGCCAAATTTTGAGGTTTGCAAAGGATTCTGGGTAACAGAACCTGGTCCGAGCCACACAAGTCACCCCATCTTGGATTCCCCTAGGTCTCTAGTTTTCAGAAATGCACAGGTTTGGTAGGTTTCCCTAGGTGGCGGCTGAGCTACAGGCCAAAATCTACAGGTAGGCACTTTGCAAAAAACACCTCTGTTTTCCTTCAAAAATTTGGCTGTGTCCACGTTGCGCTTTGGGGCGTTTCCTGTCACGGGCGCTAGGCCTACCCACACAAGTGAGGTATCATTTTTATCGGGAGACGTGGGGGAATGCTGGGTGGAAGGAAATTTGTTGCTCCTCTCAGATTCCCGAACTTTCTGCAACAGAAATGCGAGGAACATGTGTTTTTTTAGCCAAATTTTGAGGTTTGCAAAGGATTCTGGGTAACAGAACCTTGTCCGAGCCACACAATTCACCCCATCTTGGATTCCCCTAGGTCTCTAGTTTTCAGAAATACACAGGTTTGGTAGGTTTCCCTAGGTGGCGGCTGAGCTACATGCCAAAATCTACAGGTAGGCACTTTGCAAAAAACACCTATGTTTTCCTTCAAAAATTTGGCTGTGTCCACGTTGCGCTTTGGGGTGTTTCCTGTCGCGGGCGCTAGGCCTACCCACACAAGTGAGGTATCATTTTTATCGGGAGACGTGGGGGAACGCTGGGTGGAAGGAAATTTGTGGCTCCTCTCAGATTCCAGAACTTTCTGCAACAGAAATGTGAGGAACATGTGTTTTTTTAGCCAAATTTTGTGGTTTGCAAAGGATTCTGGGTAACAGAAGCTGGCCCGAGCCACACAAGTCACCCCATCTTGGATTCCCCTAGGTCTCTAGTTTTCAGAAATGCACAGGTTTGGTAGGTTTCCCTAGGTGTCGGCTGAGCTACAGGCCAAAATCTACAGGTAGGCACTTTGCAAAAAACACCTATGTTTTCCTTAAAAAATTTGGCTGTGTCCACGTTGCGCTTTGGGGCGTTTCCTGTCGCGGGCGCTAGGCCTACCCACACAAGTGAGGTATCATTTTTATCGGGAGACGTGGGGGAACGCTGGGTGGAAGGAAATTTGTGGCTCCTCTCAGATTCCAGAACTTTCTGCCACAGAAATGTGTAGCACATGTGTTTTTTTAGCCAGATTTTGAGGTTTGCAAAGTATTCTGGGTAACAGAACCTGGTCCGAGCCACACAAGTCACCCCATCTTTGATTCCCCTAGGTCTCTAGTTTTCAGAAATGCACAGGTTTGGTAGGTTTCCCTAGGTGTCGGCTGAGCTACAGGCCAAAATCTACAGGTAGGCACTTTGCAAAAAACACCTCTGTTTTCCTTCAAAAATGTGGCTGTGTCCACGTTGCGCTTTGGGGCGTTTCCTGTCGCGGGCGCTAGGCCTACCCACACAAGTGAGGTATCATTTTTATCGGGAGACGTGGGGGAATGCTGGGTGGAAGGAAATTTGTTGCTCCTCTCAGATTCCCGAACTTTCTGCAACAGAAATGCGAGGAACATTTGTTTTTTTAGCCAAATTTTGAGGTTTGCAAAGGATTCTGGGTAACAGAACCTGGTCCGAGCCACACAAGTCACCCCATCTTGGATTCCCCTAGGTCTCTAGTTTTCAGAAATGCACAGGTTTGGTAGGTTTCCCTAGGTGGCGGCTGAGCTACAGGCCAAAATCTACAGGTAGGCATTTTGCAAAAAACACCTCTGTTTTCCTTCAAAAATGTTGCTATGTCCACGTTGCGCTTTGGGGCGTTTCCTGTCGCGGGCGCTAGGCCTACCCACACAAGTGAGGTATCATTTTTATCGGGAGACATGGGGGAACGCTGGGTGGAAGGAAATTTGTGGCTCCTCTCAGATTCCAGAACTTTCTGCCACAGAAATGTGAGGAACATGTGTTTTTTTAGCCAAATTTTGAGGTTTGCAAAGGATTCTGGGTAACAGAACCTGGTCCGAGCCACACAAGTCACCCCATCTTTGATTCCCCTAGGTCTCTAGTTTTCAGAAATGCACAGGTTTGGTAGGGTTCCCTAGGTGTCGGCTGAGCTACAGGCCAAAATCTACAGGTAGGCACTTTGCAAAAAACACCTCTGTTTTCCTTCAAAAATGTGGCTGTGTCCACGTTGCGCTTTGGGGCGTTTCCTGTCGCGGGCGCTAGGCCTACCCACACAAGTGAGGTATCATTTTTATCGGGAGACGTGGGGGAACGCTGGGTGGAAGGACATTTGTGGCTCCTCTCAGATTCCAGAACTTTCTGCCGCAGAAATGTGAGGAACATGTGTTTTTTTAGCCAAATTTTGAGGTTTGCAAAGGATTCTGGGTAACAGAACCTGGTCCGAGCCACACAAGTCACCCCATCTTGGATTCCCCTAGGTCTCTAGTTTTCAGAAATGCACAGGTTTGGTAGGTTTCCCTAGGTGGCGGCTGAGCTACAGGCCAAAATCTACAGGTAGGCACTTTGCAAAAAACACCTCTGTTTTCCTTCAAAAATTTGGCTGTGTCCACGTTGCGCTTTGGGGCGTTTCCTGTCACGGGCGCTAGGCCTACCCACACAAGTGAGGTATCATTTTTATCGGGAGACGTGGGGGAATGCTGGGTGGAAGGAAATTTGTTGCTCCTCTCAGATTCCCGAACTTTCTGCAACAGAAATGCGAGGAACATGTGTTTTTTTAGCCAAATTTTGAGGTTTGCAAAGGATTCTGGGTAACAGAACCTTGTCCGAGCCACACAATTCACCCCATCTTGGATTCCCCTACGTCTCTAGTTTTCAGAAATACACAGGTTTGGTAGGTTTCCCTAGGTGGCGGCTGAGCTACATGCCAAAATCTACAGGTAGGCACTTTGCAAAAAACACCTATGTTTTCCTTCAAAAATTTGGCTGTGTCCACGTTGCGCTTTGGGGTGTTTCCTGTCGCGGGCGCTAGGCCTACCCACACAAGTGAGGTATCATTTTTATCGGGAGACGTGGGGGAACGCTGGGTGGAAGGAAATTTGTGGCTCCTCTCAGATTCCAGAACTTTCTGCAACAGAAATGTGAGGAACATGTGTTTTTTTAGCCAAATTTTGAGGTTTGCAAAGGATTCTGGGTAACAGAACCTGGTCCGAGCCACACAAGTCACCCCATCTTGGATTCCCCTAGGTCTCTAGTTTTCAGAAATGCACAGGTTTGGTAGGTTTCCCTAGGTGGCGGCTGAGCTACAGGCCAAAATCTACAGGTAGGCATTTTGCAAAAAACACCTCTGTTTTCCTTCAAAAATGTTGCTATGTCCACGTTGCGCTTTGGGGCGTTTCCTGTCGCGGGCGCTAGGCCTACCCACACAAGTGAGGTATCATTTTTATCGGGAGACATGGGGGAACGCTGGGTGGAAGGAAATTTGTGGCTCCTCTCAGATTCCAGAACTTTCTGCCACATAAATGTGAGGCACATGTGTTTTTTTAGCCAAATTTTGAGGTTTGCAAAGTATTGTGGGTAACAGAACCTGGTCCGAGCCACACAAGTCACCCCATCTTTGATTCCCCTAGGTCTCTAGTTTTCAGAAATGCACAGGTTTGGTAGGTTTCCCTAGGTGGCGGCTGAGCTACAGGCCAAAATCTACAGGTAGGCACTTTGCAAAAAACACCTCTGTTTTCCTTCAAAAATGTGGCTGTGTCCACGTTGCGCTTTGGGGCGTTTCCTGTCGCGGGCGCTAGGCCTACCCACACAAGTGAGGTATCATTTTTATCGGGAGACGTAGGGGAACGCTGGGTGGAAGGACATTTGTGGCTCCTCTCAGATTCCAGAACTTTCTGCCGCAGAAATGTGAGGAACATGTGTTTTTTTAGCCAAATTTTGAGGTTTGCAAAGGATTCTGGGTAACAGAACCTGGTCCGAGCCACACAAGTCACCCCATCTTGGATTCCCCTAGGTCTCTAGTTTTCAGAAATGCACAGGTTTGGTAGGTTTCCCTAGGTGGCGGCTGAGCTACAGGCCAAAATCTACAGGTAGGCACTTTGCAAAAAACACCTCTGTTTTCCTTCAAAAATTTGGCTGTGTCCACGTTGTGCTTTGGGGCGTTTCCTGTCACGGGCGCTAGGCCTACCCACACAAGTGAGGTATCATTTTTATCGGGAGACGTGGGGGAATGCTGGGTGGAAGGAAATTTGTTGCTCCTCTCAGATTCCCGAACTTTCTGCAACAGAAATGCGAGGAACATGTGTTTTTTTAGCCAAATTTTGAGGTTTGCAAAGGATTCTGGGTAACAGAACCTTGTCCGAGCCACACAATTCACCCCATCTTGGATTCCCCTAGGTCTCTAGTTTTCAGAAATACACAGGTTTGGTAGGTTTCCCTAGGTGGCGGCTGAGCTACAGGCCAAAATCTACAGGTAGGCACTTTGCAAAAAACACCTCTGTTTTCCTTAAAAAATTTGGCTGTGTCCACGTTGCGCTTTGGGGTGTTTCCTGTCGCGGGCGCTAGGCCTACCCACACAAGTGAGGTATCATTTTTATCGGGAGACGTGGGGGAACGCTGGGTGGAAGGAAATTTGTGGCTCCTCTCAGATTCCAGAACTTTCTGCAACAGAAATGTGAGGAACATGTGTTTTTTTATCCAAATTTTGAGGTTTGCAAAGGATTCTGGGTAACAGAACCTGGTCCGAGCCACACAAGTCACCCCATCTTGGATTCCCCTAGGTCTCTAGTTTTCAGAAATGCACAGGTTTGGTAAGTTTCCCTAGGTGGCGGCTGAGCTACAGGCCAAAATCTACAGGTAGGCATTTTGCAAAAAACAACTCTGTTTTCCTTCAAAAATTTTGCTATGTCCACGTTGCGCTTTGGGGCGTTTCCTGTCGCGGGCGCTAGGCCTACCCACACAAGTGAGGTATCATTTTTATCGGGAGACATGGGGGAACGCTGGGTGGAAGGAAATTTGTGGCTCCTCTCAGATTCCAGAACTTTCTGCCACAGAAATGTGAGGAACATGTGTTTTTTTAGCCAAATTTTGAGGTTTGCAAAGGATTCTGGGTAACAGAACGTGGTCCGAGCCACACAAGTCACCCCATCTTGGATTCCCCTAGGTCTCTAGTTTTCAGAAATGCACAGGTTTGGTAGGTTTCCCTAGGTGCCGGCTGAGCTACAGGCCAAAATCTACAGGTAGGCACTTTGCAAAAAACACCTCTGTTTTCCTTCAAAAATTTGGCTGTGTCCACGTTGCGCTTTGGGGCGTTTCCTGTCGTGGGCGCTAGGCCTACCCACACAAGTGAGGTATCATTTTTATCGGGAGACGTGGGTAACGCTGGGTGGGAGGAAATTTGTGGCTCCTCTCAGATTCCAGAACTTTCTGCCACATAAATGTGAGGCACATGTGTTTTTTTAGCCAGATTTTGAGGTTTGCAAAGTATTCTGGGTAACAGAACCTGGTCCGAGCCACACAAGTCACCCCATCTTTGATTCCCCTAGGTCTCTAGTTTTCAGAAATGCACAGGTTTGGTAGGTTTCCCTAGGTGTCGGCTGAGCTACAGGCCAAAATCTACAGGTAGGCACTTTGCAAAAAACACCTCTGTTTTCCTTCAAAAATGTGGCTGTGTCCACGTTGCGCTTTGGGGCGTTTCCTGTCGCGGGCGCTAGGCCTACCCACACAAGTGAGGTATCATTTTTATCGGGAGACGTGGGGGAACGCTGGGTGGAAGGACATTTGTGGCTCCTCTCAGATTCCAGAACTTTCTGCCGCAGAAATGTGAGGAACATGTGTTTTTTTAGCCAAATTTTGAGGTTTGCAAAGGATTCTGGGTAACAGAACCTGGTCCGAGCCACACAAGTCACCCCATCTTGGATTCCCCTAGGTCTCTAGTTTTCAGAAATGCACAGGTTTGGTAGGTTTCCCTAGGTGGCGGCTGAGCGACAGGCCAAAATCTACAGGTAGGCACTTTGCAAAAAACACCTCTGTTTTCCTTCAAAAATTTGGCTGTGTCCACGTTGCGCTTTGGGGCGTTTCCTGTCACGGGCGCTAGGCCTACCCACACAAGTGAGGTATCATTTTTATCGGGAGACGTGGGGGAATGCTGGGTAGAAGGAAATTTGTTGCTCCTCTCAGATTCCCGAACTTTCTGCAACAGAAATGCGAGGAACATGTGTTTTTTTAGCCAAATTTTGAGGTTTGCAAAGGATTTTGGGTAACAGAACCTTGTCCGAGCCACACAAGTCACCCCATCTTGGATTCCCCTAGGTCTCTAGTTTTCAGAAATACACCGGTTTGGTAGGTCTCCCTAGGTGGCGGCTGAGCTACAGGCCAAAATCTACAGGTAGGCACTTTGCAAAAAACACCTCTGTTTTCCTTAAAAAATTTGGCTGTGTCCACGTTGCGCTTTGGGGCGTTTCCTGTCGCGGGCGCTAGGCCTACCCACACAAGTGAGGTATCATTTTTATCGGGAGACGTGGGGGAACGCTGGGTTTAAGGAAATTTGTGGCTCCTCTCAGATTCCAGAACTTTCTGCAACAGAAATGTGAGGAACATGTGTTTTTTTAGCCAAATTTTGAGGTTTGCAAAGGATTCTGGGTAACAGAACCTGGTCAAAGCCACACAAGTCACCCCATCTTGGAATCCCCTAGGTCTCTAGTTTTCAGAAATGCACAGGTTTGGTAGGTTTCCCTAGGTGCCGGATGAGCTACAGGCCAAAATCTACGGTTAGGCACTTTGCAAAAAACACCTCTGTTTTCCTTCAAAAATTTGGCTGTGTCCACGTTGCGCTTTGGGGCGTTTCCTGTCGCAGGCGCTAGGCCTACCCACACAAGTGAGGTATCATTTTTATCGGGAGACATGGGGGAACGCTGGGTGGAAGGAAATTTGTGGCTCCTCTCAGATTCCAGAACTTTCTGCCACAGAAATGTGAGGAACTTGTGTTTTTTTAGCCAAATTTTGAGGTTTGCAAAGGATTCTGGGTAACAGAACCTGGTCCGAGCCACACAAGTCACCCCATCTTGGATTCCCCTAGGTCTCTAGTTTTCAGAAATGCACAGGTTTGGTAGGTTTCCCAAGGTGGCGGCTGAGCTACAGGCCAAAATCTACAGGTAGGCACTTTGCAAAAAACACCTCTGTTTTCCTTAAAAAATTTGGCTGTGTCCACGTTGCGCTTTGGGGCGTTTCCTGTCGCGGGCGCTAGGCCTACCCACACAAGTGAGGTATCATTTTTATCGGGAGACGTGGGGGAACGCTGGGTGGAAGGAAATTTGTGGCTCCTCTCAGATTCCAGAACTTTCTGCAACAGAAATGTGAGGAACATGTGTTTTTTTAGCCAAATTTTGAGGTTTGCAAAGGATTCTGGGTAACAGAACCTGGTCCGAGCCACACAAGTCACCCCATCTTGGATTCCCCTAGGTCTCTAGTTTTCAGAAATGCACAGGTTTGGTAGGTTTCCCTAGGTGGCGGCTGAGCTACAGGCCAAAATCTACAGGTAGGCATTTTGCCAAAAACACCTCTGTTTTCCTTCAAAAATGTTGCTATGTCCACGTTGCGCTTTGGGGCGTTTCCTGTCACGGGCGCTAGGCCTACCCACACAAGTGAGGTATCATTTTTATCGGGAGACATGGGGGAACGCTGGGTGGAAGGAAATTTGTGGCTCCTCTCGGATTCCAGAACTTTCTGCCACAGAAATGTGAGGAACATGTGTTTTTTTAGCCAAATTTTGAGGTTTGCAAAGGATTCTGGGTAACAGAACCTGGTCCGAGCCACACAAGTCACCCCATCTTTGATTCCCCTAGGTCTCTAGTTTTCAGAAATGCACAGGTTTGGTAGGTTTCCCTAGGTGTCGGCTGAGCTACAGGCCAAAATCTACAGGTAGGCACTTTGCAAAAAACACCTCTGTTTTCCTTCAAAAATGTGGCTGTGTCCACGTTGCGCTTTGGGGCGTTTCCTGTCGCGGGCGCTAGGCCTACCCACACAAGTGAGGTATCATTTTTATCGGGAGACGTGGGGGAACGCTGGGTGGAAGGACATTTGTGGCTCCTCTCAGATTCCAGAACTTTCTGCCGCAGAAATGTGAGGAACATGTGTTTTTTTAGCCAAATTTTGAGGTTTGCAAAGGATTCTGGGTAACAGAACCTGGTCCGAGCCACACAAGTCACCCCATCTTGGATTCCCCTAGGTCTCTAGTTTTCAGAAATGCACAGGTTTGGTAGGTTTCCCTAGGTGGCGGCTGAGCTACAGGCCAAAATCTACAGGTAGGCACTTTGCAAAAAACACCTCTGTTTTCCTTCAAAAATTTGGCTGTGTCCACGTTGCGCTTTGGGGCGTTTCCTGTCACGGGCGCTAGGCCTACCCACACAAGTGAGGTATCATTTTTATCGGGAGACGTGGGGGAATGCTGGGTGGAAGGAAATTTGTTGCTCCTCTCAGATTCCCGAACTTTCTGCAACAGAAATGCGAGGAACATGTGTTTTTTTAGCCAAATTTTGAGGTTTGCAAAGGATTCTGGGTAACAGAACCTTGTCCGAGCCACACAATTCACCCCATCTTGGATTCCCCTAGGTCTCTAGTTTTCAGAAATACACAGGTTTGGTAGGTTTCCCTAGGTGGCGGCTGAGCTACAGGCCAAAATCTACAGGTAGGCACTTTGCAAAAAACACCTATGTTTTCCTTCAAAAATTTGGCTGTGTCCACGTTGCGCTTTGGGGTGTTTCCTGTCGCGGGCGCTAGGCCTACCCACACAAGTGAGGTATCATTTTTATCGGGAGACGTGGGGGAACGCTGGGTTTAAGGAAATTTGTGGCTCCTCTCAGATTCCAGAACTTTCTGCAACAGAAATGTGAGGAACATGTGTTTTTTTAGCCAAATTTTGAGGTTTGCAAAGGATTCTGGGTAACAGAACCTGGTCAAAGCCACAAAAGTCACCCCATCTTGGAATCCCCTAGGTCTCTAGTTTTCAGAAATGCACAGGTTTGGTAGGTTTCCCTAGGTGCCGGATGAGCTACAGGCCAAAATCTACGGTTAGGCACTTTGCAAAAAACACCTCTGTTTTCCTTCAAAAATTTGGCTGTGTCCACGTTGCGCTTTGGGGCGTTTCCTGTCGCAGGCGCTAGGCCTACCCACACAAGTGAGGTATCATTTTTATCGGGAGACATGGGGGAACGCTGGGTGGAAGGAAATTTGTGGCTCCTCTCAGATTCCAGAACTTTCTGCCACAGAAATGTGAGGAACTTGTGTTTTTTTAGCCAAATTTTGAGGTTTGCAAAGGATTCTGGGTAACAGAACCTGGTCCGAGCCACACAAGTCACCCCATCTTGGATTCCCCTAGGTCTCTAGTTTTCAGAAATGCACAGGTTTGGTAGGTTTCCCAAGGTGGCGGCTGAGCTACAGGCCAAAATCTACAGGTAGGCACTTTGCAAAAAACACCTCTGTTTTCCTTAAAAAATTTGGCTGTGTCCACGTTGCGCTTTGGGGCGTTTCCTGTCGCGGGCGCTAGGCCTACCCACACAAGTGAGGTATCATTTTTATCGGGAGACGTGGGGGAACGCTGGGTGGAAGGAAATTTGTGGCTCCTCTCAGATTCCAGAACTTTCTGCAACAGAAATGTGAGGAACATTTGTTTTTTTAGCCAAATTTTGAGGTTTGCAAAGGATTCTGGGTAACAGAACCTGGTCCGAGCCACACAAGTCACCCCATCTTGGATTCCCCTAGGTCTCTAGTTTTCAGAAATGCACAGGTTTGGTAGGTTTCCCTAGGTGGCGGCTGAGCTAAAGGCCAAAATCTACAGGTAGGCATTTTGCCAAAAACACCTCTGTTTTCCTTCAAAAATGTTGCTATGTCCACGTTGCGCTTTGGGGCGTTTCCTGTCGCGGGCGCTAGGCCTACCCACACAAGTGAGGTATCATTTTTATCAGGAGACATGGGGGAACGCTGGGTGGAAGGAAATTTGTGGCTCCTCTCAGATTCCAGAACTTTCTGCCACAGAAATGTGAGGAACATGTGTTTTTTTAGCCAAATTTTGAGGTTTGCAAAGGATTCTGGGTAACAGAACCTGGTCCGAGCCACACAAGTCACCCCATCTTTGATTCCCCTAGGTCTCTAGTTTTCAGAAATGCACAGGTTTGGTAGGTTTCCCTAGGTGTCGGCTGAGCTACAGGCCAAAATCTACAGGTAGGCACTTTGCAAAAAACACCTCTGTTTTCCTTCAAAAATGTGGCTGTGTCCACGTTGCGCTTTGGGGCATTTCCTGTCGCGGGCGCTAGGCCTACCCACACAAGTGAGGTATCATTTTTATCGGGAGACGTGGGGGAACGCTGGGTGGAAGGACATTTGTGGCTCCTCTCAGATTCCAGAACTTTCTGCCGCAGAAATGTGAGGAACATGTGTTTTTTTAGCCAAATTTTGAGGTTTGCAAAGGATTCTGGGTAACAGAACCTGGTCCGAGCCACACAAGTCACCCCATCTTGGATTCCCCTAGGTCTCTAGTTTTCAGAAATGCACAGGTTTGGTAGGTTTCCCTAGGTGGCGGCTGAGCTACAGGCCAAAATCTACAGGTAGGCACTTTGCAAAAAACACCTCTGTTTTCCTTCAAAAATTTGGCTGTGTCCACGTTGCGCTTTGGGGCGTTTCCTGTCACGGGCGCTAGGCCTACCCACACAAGTGAGGTATCATTTTTATCGGGAGACGTGGGGGAATGCTGGGTGGAAGGAAATTTGTTGCTCCTCTCAGATTCCCGAACTTTCTGCAACAGAAATGCGAGGAACATGTGTTTTTTTAGCCAAATTTTGAGGTTTGCAAAGGATTCTGGGTAACAGAACCTTGTCCGAGCCACACAATTCACCCCATCTTGGATTCCCCTAGGTCTCTAGTTTTCAGAAATACACAGGTTTGGTAGGTTTCCCTAGGTGGCGGCTGAGCTACAGGCCAAAATCTACAGGTAGGCACTTTGCAAAAAACACCTATGTTTTCCTTCAAAAATTTGGCTGTGTCCACGTTGCGCTTTGGGGTGTTTCCTGTCGCGGGCGCTAGGCCTACCCACACAAGTGAGGTATCATTTTTATCGGGAGACGTGGGGGAACGCTGGGTGGAAGGAAATTTGTGGCTCCTCTCAGATTCCAGAACTTTCTGCAACAGAAATGTGAGGAACATGTGTTTTTTAGCCAAATTTTGAGGTTTGCAAAGGATTCTGGGTAACAGAACCTGGTCCGAGCCACACAAGTCACCCCATCTTGGATTCCCCTAGGTCTCTAGTTTTCAGAAATGCACAGGTTTGGTAGGTTTCCCTAGGTGGCGGCTGAGCTACAGGCCAAAATCTACAGGTAGGCATTTTGCAATAAACACCTCTGTTTTCCTTCAAAAATGTTGCTATGTCCACGTTGCGCTTTGGGGCGTTTCCTGTCGCGGGCGCTAGGCCTACCCACACAAGTGAGGTATCATTTTTATCGGGAGACATGGGGGAACGCTGGGTGGAAGGAAATTTGTGGCTCCTCTCAGATTCCAGAACTTTCTGCCACATAAATGTGAGGCACATGTGTTTTTTTAGCCAGATTTTGAGGTTTGCAAAGTATTCTGGGTAACAGAACCTGGTCCGAGCCACACAAGTCACCCCATCTTTGATTCCCCTAGGTCTCTAGTTTTCAGAAATGCACAGGTTTGGTAGGTTTCCCTAGGTGGCGGCTGAGCTACAGGCCAAAATCTACAGGTAGGCACTTTGCAAAAAACACCTCTGTTTTCCTTCAAAAATGTGGCTGTGTCCACGTTGCGCTTTGGGGCGTTTCCTGTCGCGGGCGCTAGGCCTACCCACACAAGTGAGGTATCATTTTTATCGGGAGACGTAGGGGAACGCTGGGTGGAAGGACATTTGTGGCTCCTCTCAGATTCCAGAACTTTCTGCCGCAGAAATGTGAGGAACATGTGTTTTTTTAGCCAAATTTTGAGGTTTGCAAAGGATTCTGGGTAACAGAACCTGGTCCGAGCCACACAAGTCACCCCATCTTGGATTCCCCTAGGTCTCTAGTTTTCAGAAATGCACAGGTTTGGTAGGTTTCCCTAGGTGGCGGCTGAGCTACAGGCCAAAATCTACAGTTAGGCACTTTGCAAAAAACACCTCTGTTTTCCTTCAAAAATTTGGCTGTGTCCACGTTGTGCTTTGGGGCGTTTCCTGTCACGGGCGCTAGGCCTACCCACACAAGTGAGGTATCATTTTTATTGGGAGACGTGGGGGAATGCTGGGTGGAAGGAAATTTGTTGCTCCTCTCAGATTCCCGAACTTTCTGCAACAGAAATGCGAGGAACATGTGTTTTTTTAGCCAAATTTTGAGGTTTGCAAAGGATTCTGGGTAACAGAACCTTGTCCGAGCCACACAATTCACCCCATCTTGGATTCCCCTAGGTCTCTAGTTTTCAGAAATACACAGGTTTGGTAGGTTTCCCTAGGTGGCGGCTGAGCTACAGGCCAAAATCTACAGGTAGGCACTTTGCAAAAAACACCTCTGTTTTCCTTCAAAAATTTGGCTGTGTCCACGTTGCGCTTTGGGGTGTTTCCTGTCGCGGGCGCTAGGCCTACCCACACAAGTGAGGTATCATTTTTATCGGGAGACGTGGGGGAACGCTGGGTGGAAGGAAATTTGTGGCTCCTCTCAGATTCCAGAACTTTCTGCAACAGAAATGTGAGGAACATGTGTTTTTTTATCCAAATTTTGAGGTTTGCAAAGGATTCTGGGTAACAGAACCTGGTCCGAGCCACACAAGTCACCCCATCTTGGATTCCCCTAGGTCTCTAGTTTTCAGAAATGCACAGGTTTGGTAAGTTTCCCTAGGTGGCGGCTGAGCTACAGGCCAAAATCTACAGGTAGGCATTTTGCAAAAAACACCTCTGTTTTCCTTCAAAAATTTTGCTATGTCCACGTTGCGCTTTGGGGCGTTTCCTGTCGCGGGCGCTAGGCCTACCCACACAAGTGAGGTATCATTTTTATCGGGAGACATGGGGGAACGCTGGGTGGAAGGAAATTTGTGGCTCCTCTCAGATTCCAGAACTTTCTGCCACAGAAATGTGAGGAACATGTGTTTTTTTAGCCAAATTTTGAGGTTTGCAAAGGATTCTGGGTAACAGAACGTGGTCCGAGCCACACAAGTCACCCCATCTTGGATTCCCCTAGGTCTCTAGTTTTCAGAAATGCACAGGTTTGGTAGGTTTCCCTAGGTGCCGGCTGAGCTACAGGCCAAAATCTACAGGTAGGCACTTTGCAAAAAACACCTCTGTTTTCCTTCAAAAATTTGGCTGTGTCCACGTTGCGCTTTGGGGCGTTTCCTGTCGCAGGCGCTAGGCCTACCCACACAAGTGAGGTATCATTTTTATCGGGAGACGTGGGGGAACGCTGGGTGGAAGGAAATTTGTGGCTCCTCTCAGATTCCAGAACTTTCTGCCACAGAAATGTGAGGAACTTGTGTTTTTTTAGCCAAATTTTGAGGTTTGCAAAGGATTCTGGGTAACAGAACCTGGTCCGAGCCACACAAGTCACCCCATCTTGGATTCCCCTAGGTCTCTAGTTTTCAGAAATGCACAGGTTTGGTAGGTTTCCCAAGGTGGCGGCTGAGCTACAGGCCAAAATCTACAAGTAGGCACTTTGCAAAAAACACCTCTGTTTTCCTTCAAAAATGTGGCTGTGTCCACTTTGCGCTTTGGGGCGTTTCCTGTCGTGGGCGCTAGGCCTACCCACACAAGTGAGGTATCATTTTTATCGGGAGACGTGGGTAACGCTGGGTGGGAGGAAATTTGTGGCTCCTCTCAGATTCCAGAACTTTCTGCCACATAAATGTGAGGCACATGTGTTTTTTTAGCCAGATTTTGAGGTTTGCAAAGTATTCTGGGTAACAGAACCTGGTCCGAGCCACACAAGTCAACCCATCTTTGATTCCCCTAGGTCTCTAGTTTTCAGAAATGCACAGGTTTGGTAGGTTTCCCTAGGTGTCGGCTGAGCTACAGGCCAAAATCTACAGGTAGGCACTTTGCAAAAAACACCTCTGTTTTCCTTCAAAAATTTGGCTGTGTCCACGTTGCGCTTTGGGGTGTTTCCTGTCGCGGGCGCTAGGCCTACCCACACAAGTGAGGTATCATTTTTATCGGGAGACGTGGGGGAACGCTGGGTGGAAGGAAATTTGTGGCTCCTCTCAGATTCCAGAACTTTCTGCAACAGAAATGTGAGGAACATGTGTTTTTTTATCCAAATTTTGAGGTTTGCAAAGGATTCTGGGTAACAGAACCTGGTCCGAGCCACACAAGTCACCCCATCTTGGATTCCCCTAGGTCTCTAGTTTTCAGAAATGCACAGGTTTGGTAAGTTTCCCTAGGTGGCGGCTGAGCTACAGGCCAAAATCTACAGGTAGGCATTTTGCAAAAAACACCTCTGTTTTCCTTCAAAAATTTTGCTATGTCCACGTTGCGCTTTGGGGCGTTTCCTGTCGCGGGCGCTAGGCCTACCCACACAAGTGAGGTATCATTTTTATCGGGAGACATGGGGGAACGCTGGGTGGAAGGAAATTTGTGGCTCCTCTCAGATTCCAGAACTTTCTGCCACAGAAATGTGAGGAACATGTGTTTTTTTAGCCAAATTTTGAGGTTTGCAAAGGATTCTGGGTAACAGAACGTGGTCCGAGCCACACAAGTCACCCCATCTTGGATTCCCCTAGGTCTCTAGTTTTCAGAAATGCACAGGTTTGGTAAGTTTCCCTAGGTGGCGGCTGAGCTACAGGCCAAAATCTACAGGTAGGCATTTTGCAAAAAACACCTCTGTTTTCCTTCAAAAATTTTGCTATGTCCACGTTGCGCTTTGGGGCGTTTCCTGTCGCGGGCGCTAGGCCTACCCACACAAGTGAGGTATCATTTTTATCGGGAGACATGGGGGAACGCTGGGTGGAAGGAAATTTGTGGCTCCTCTCAGATTCCAGAACTTTCTGCCACAGAAATGTGAGGAACATGTGTTTTTTTAGCCAAATTTTGAGGTTTGCAAAGGATTCTGGGTAACAGAACGTGGTCCGAGCCACACAAGTCACCCCATCTTGGATTCCCCTAGGTCTCTAGTTTTCAGAAATGCACAGGTTTGGTAGGTTTCCCTAGGTGCCGGCTGAGCTACAGGCCAAAATCTACAGGTAGGCACTTTGCAAAAAACACCTCTGTTTTCCTTCAAAAATTTGGCTGTGTCCACGTTGCGCTTTGGGGCGTTTCCTGTCGCAGGCGCTAGGCCTACCCACACAAGTGAGGTATCATTTTTATCGGGAGACGTGGGGGAACGCTGGGTGGAAGGAAATTTGTGGCTCCTCTCAGATTCCAGAACTTTCTGCCACAGAAATGTGAGGAACTTGTGTTTTTTTAGCCAAATTTTGAGGTTTGCAAAGGATTCTGGGTAACAGAACCTGGTCCGAGCCACACAAGTCACCCCATCTTGGATTCCCCTAGGTCTCTAGTTTTCAGAAATGCACAGGTTTGGTAGGTTTCCCAAGGTGGCGGCTGAGCTACAGGCCAAAATCTACAAGTAGGCACTTTGCAAAAAACACCTCTGTTTTCCTTCAAAAATGTGGCTGTGTCCACTTTGCGCTTTGGGGCGTTTCCTGTCGTGGGCGCTAGGCCTACCCACACAAGTGAGGTATCATTTTTATCGGGAGACGTGGGTAACGCTGGGTGGGAGGAAATTTGTGGCTCCTCTCAGATTCCAGAACTTTCTGCCACAGAAATGTGAGGCACATGTGTTTTTTTAGCCAGATTTTGAGGTTTGCAAAGTATTCTGGGTAACAGAACCTGGTCCGAGCCACACAAGTCAACCCATCTTTGATTCCCCTAGGTCTCTAGTTTTCAGAAATGCACAGGTTTGGTAGGTTTCCCTAGGTGTCGGCTGAGCTACAGGCCAAAATCTACAGGTAGGCACTTTGCAAAAAACACCTCTGTTTTCCTTCAAAAATTTGGCTGTGTCCACGTTGCGCTTTGGGGTGTTTCCTGTCGCGGGCGCTAGGCCTACCCACACAAGTGAGGTATCATTTTTATCGGGAGACGTGGGGGAACGCTGGGTGGAAGGAAATTTGTGGCTCCTCTCAGATTCCAGAACTTTCTGCAACAGAAATGTGAGGAACATGTGTTTTTTTATCCAAATTTTGAGGTTTGCAAAGGATTCTGGGTAACAGAACCTGGTCCGAGCCACACAAGTCACCCCATCTTGGATTCCCCTAGGTCTCTAGTTTTCAGAAATGCACAGGTTTGGTAAGTTTCCCTAGGTGGCGGCTGAGCTACAGGCCAAAATCTACAGGTAGGCATTTTGCAAAAAACACCTCTGTTTTCCTTCAAAAATTTTGCTATGTCCACGTTGCGCTTTGGGGCGTTTCCTGTCGCGGGCGCTAGGCCTACCCACACAAGTGAGGTATCATTTTTATCGGGAGACATGGGGGAACGCTGGGTGGAAGGAAATTTGTGGCTCCTCTCAGATTCCAGAACTTTCTGCCACAGAAATGTGAGGAACATGTGTTTTTTTAGCCAAATTTTGAGGTTTGCAAAGGATTCTGGGTAACAGAACGTGGTCCGAGCCACACAAGTCACCCCATCTTGGATTCCCCTAGGTCTCTAGTTTTCAGAAATGCACAGGTTTGGTAGGTTTCCCTAGGTGCCGGCTGAGCTACAGGCCAAAATCTACAGGTAGGCACTTTGCAAAAAACACCTCTGTTTTCCTTCAAAAATTTGGCTGTGTCCACGTTGCGCTTTGGGGCGTTTCCTGTCGCAGGCGCTAGGCCTACCCACACAAGTGAGGTATCATTTTTATCGGGAGACGTGGGGGAACGCTGGGTGGAAGGAAATTTGTGGCTCCTCTCAGATTCCAGAACTTTCTGCCACAGAAATGTGAGGAACTTGTGTTTTTTTAGCCAAATTTTGAGGTTTGCAAAGGATTCTGGGTAACAGAACCTGGTCCGAGCCACACAAGTCACCCCATCTTGGATTCCCCTAGGTCTCTAGTTTTCAGAAATGCACAGGTTTGGTAGGTTTCCCAAGGTGGCGGCTGAGCTACAGGCCAAAATCTACAAGTAGGCACTTTGCAAAAAACACCTCTGTTTTCCTTCAAAAATGTGGCTGTGTCCACTTTGCGCTTTGGGGCGTTTCCTGTCGTGGGCGCTAGGCCTACCCACACAAGTGAGGTATCATTTTTATCGGGAGACGTGGGTAACGCTGGGTGGGAGGAAATTTGTGGCTCCTCTCAGATTCCAGAACTTTCTGCCACATAAATGTGAGGCACATGTGTTTTTTTAGCCAGATTTTGAGGTTTGCAAAGTATTCTGGGTAACAGAACCTGGTCCGAGCCACACAAGTCACCCCATCTTTGATTCCCCTAGGTCTCTAGTTTTCAGAAATGCACAGGTTTGGTAGGTTTCCCTAGGTGTCGGCTGAGCTACAGGCCAAAATCTACAGGTAGGCACTTTGCAAAAAACACCTCTGTTTTCCTTCAAAAATGTGGCTGTGTCCACGTTGCGCTTTGGGGCGTTTCCTGTCGCGGGCGCTAGGCCTACCCACACAAGTGAGGTATCATTTTTATCGGGAGACGTGGGGGAACGCTGGGTGGAAGGACATTTGTGGCTCCTCTCAGATTCCAGAACTTTCTGCCGCAGAAATGTGAGGAACATGTGTTTTTTTAGCCAAATTTTGAGGTTTGCAAAGGATTCTGGGTAACAGAACCTGGTCCGAGCCACACAAGTCACCCCATCTTGGATTCCCCTAGGTCTCTAGTTTTCAGAAATGCACAGGTTTGGTAGGTTTCCCTAGGTGGCGGCTGAGCGACAGGCCAAAATCTACAGGTAGGCACTTTGCAAAAAACACCTCTGTTTTCCTTCAAAAATTTGGCTGTGTCCACGTTGCGCTTTGGGGCGTTTCCTGTCACGGGCGCTAGGCCTACCCACACAAGTGAGGTATCATTTTTATCGGGAGACGTGGGGGAATGCTGGGTGGAAGGAAATTTGTTGCTCCTCTCAGATTCCCGAACTTTCTGCAACAGAAATGCGAGGAACATGTGTTTTTTTAGCCAAATTTTGAGGTTTGCAAAGGATTCTGGGTAACAGAACCTTGTCCGAGCCACACAAGTCACCCCATCTTGGATTCCCCTAGGTCTCTAGTTTTCAGAAATACACCGGTTTGGTAGGTCTCCCTAGGTGGCGGCTGAGCTACAGGCCAAAATCTACAGGTAGGCACTTTGCAAAAAACACCTCTGTTTTCCTTAAAAAATTTGGCTGTGTCCACGTTGCGCTTTGGGGCGTTTCCTGTCGCGGGCGCTAGGCCTACCCACACAAGTGAGGTATCATTTTTATCGGGAGACGTGGGGGAACGCTGGGTGGAAGGAAATTTGTGGCTCCTCTCAGATTCCAGAACTTTCTGCAACAGAAATGTGAGGAACATGTGTTTTTTTAGCCAAATTTTGAGGTTTGCAAAGGATTCTGGGTAACAGAACCTGGTCCGAGCCACACAAGTCACCCCATCTTGGATTCCCCTAGGTCTCTAGTTTTCAGAAATGCACAGGTTTGGTAGGTTTCCCTAGGTGGCGGCTGAGCTACAGGCCAAAATCTACAGGTAGGCATTTTGCAATAAACACCTCTGTTTTCCTTCAAAAATGTTGCTATGTCCACGTTGCGCTTTGGGGCGTTTCCTGTCGCGGGCGCTAGGCCTACCCACACAAGTGAGGTATCATTTTTATCGGGAGACATGGGGGAACGCTGGGTGGAAGGAAATTTGTGGCTCCTCTCAGATTCCAGAACTTTCTGCCACATAAATGTGAGGCACATGTGTTTTTTTAGCCAGATTTTGAGGTTTGCAAAGTATTCTGGGTAACAGAACCTGGTCCGAGCCACACAAGTCACCCCATCTTTGATTCCCCTAGGTCTCTAGTTTTCAGAAATGCACAGGTTTGGTAGGTTTCCCTAGGTGGCGGCTGAGCTACAGGCCAAAATCTACAGGTAGGCACTTTGCAAAAAACACCTCTGTTTTCCTTCAAAAATGTGGCTGTGTCCACGTTGCGCTTTGGGGCGTTTCCTGTCGCGGGCGCTAGGCCTACCCACACAAGTGAGGTATCATTTTTATCGGGAGACGTAGGGGAACGCTGGGTGGAAGGACATTTGTGGCTCCTCTCAGATTCCAGAACTTTCTGCCGCAGAAATGTGAGGAACATGTGTTTTTTTAGCCAAATTTTGAGGTTTGCAAAGGATTCTGGGTAACAGAACCTGGTCCGAGCCACACAAGTCACCCCATCTTGGATTCCCCTAGGTCTCTAGTTTTCAGAAATGCACAGGTTTGGTAGGTTTCCCTAGGTGGCGGCTGAGCTACAGGCCAAAATCTACAGGTAGGCACTTTGCAAAAAACACCTCTGTTTTCCTTCAAAAATTTGGCTGTGTCCACGTTGTGCTTTGGGGCGTTTCCTGTCACGGGCGCTAGGCCTACCCACACAAGTGAGGTATCATTTTTATCGGGAGACGTGGGGGAATGCTGGGTGGAAGGAAATTTGTTGCTCCTCTCAGATTCCCGAACTTTCTGCAACAGAAATGCGAGGAACATGTGTTTTTTTAGCCAAATTTTGAGGTTTGCAAAGGATTCTGGGTAACAGAACCTTGTCCGAGCCACACAATTCACCCCATCTTGGATTCCCCTAGGTCTCTAGTTTTCAGAAATACACAGGTTTGGTAGGTTTCCCTAGGTGGCGGCTGAGCTACAGGCCAAAATCTACAGGTAGGCACTTTGCAAAAAACACCTCTGTTTTCCTTCAAAAATTTGGCTGTGTCCACGTTGCGCTTTGGGGTGTTTCCTGTCGCGGGCGCTAGGCCTACCCACACAAGTGAGGTATCATTTTTATCGGGAGACGTGGGGGAACGCTGGGTGGAAGGAAATTTGTGGCTCCTCTCAGATTCCAGAACTTTCTGCAACAGAAATGTGAGGAACATGTGTTTTTTTATCCAAATTTTGAGGTTTGCAAAGGATTCTGGGTAACAGAACCTGGTCCGAGCCACACAAGTCACCCCATCTTGGATTCCCCTAGGTCTCTAGTTTTCAGAAATGCACAGGTTTGGTAAGTTTCCCTAGGTGGCGGCTGAGCTACAGGCCAAAATCTACAGGTAGGCATTTTGCAAAAAACACCTCTGTTTTCCTTCAAAAATTTTGCTATGTCCACGTTGCGCTTTGGGGCGTTTCCTGTCGCGGGCGCTAGGCCTACCCACACAAGTGAGGTATCATTTTTATCGGGAGACATGGGGGAACGCTGGGTGGAAGGAAATTTGTGGCTCCTCTCAGATTCCAGAACTTTCTGCCACAGAAATGTGAGGAACATGTGTTTTTTTAGCCAAATTTTGAGGTTTGCAAAGGATTCTGGGTAACAGAACGTGGTCCGAGCCACACAAGTCACCCAATCTTGGATTCCCCTAGGTCTCTAGTTTTCAGAAATGCACAGGTTTGGTAGGTTTCCCTAGGTGCCGGCTGAGCTACAGGCCAAAATCTACAGGTAGGCACTTTGCAAAAAACACCTCTGTTTTCCTTCAAAAATTTGGCTGTGTCCACGTTGCGCTTTGGGGCGTTTCCTGTCGCAGGCGCTAGGCCTACCCACACAAGTGAGGTATCATTTTTATCGGGAGACGTGGGGGAACGCTGGGTGGAAGGAAATTTGTGGCTCCTCTCCGATTCCAGAACTTTCTGCCACAGAAATGTGAGGAACTTGTGTTTTTTTAGCCAAATTTTGAGGTTTGCAAAGGATTCTGGGTAACAGAACCTGGTCCGAGCCACACAAGTCACCCCATCTTGGATTCCCCTAGGTCTCTAGTTTTCAGAAATGCACAGGTTTGGTAGGTTTCCCAAGGTGGCGGCTGAGCTACAGGCCAAAATCTACAAGTAGGCACTTTGCAAAAAACACCTCTGTTTTCCTTCAAAAATGTGGCTGTGTCCACTTTGCGCTTTGGGGCGTTTCCTGTCGTGGGCGCTAGGCCTACCCACACAAGTGAGGTATCATTTTTATCGGGAGACGTGGGTAACGCTGGGTGGGAGGAAATTTGTGGCTCCTCTCAGATTCCAGAACTTTCTGCCACATAAATGTGAGGCACATGTGTTTTTTTAGCCAGATTTTGAGGTTTGCAAAGTATTCTGGGTAACAGAACCTGGTCCGAGCCACACAAGTCACCCCATCTTTGATTCCCCTAGGTCTCTAGTTTTCAGAAATGCACAGGTTTGGTAGGTTTCCCTAGGTGTCGGCTGAGCTACAGGCCAAAATCTACAGGTAGGCACTTTGCAAAAAACACCTCTGTTTTCCTTCAAAAATGTGGCTGTGTCCACGTTGCGCTTTGGGGCGTTTCCTGTCGCGGGCGCTAGGCCTACCCACACAAGTGAGGTATCATTTTTATCGGGAGACGTGGGGGAACGCTGGGTGGAAGGACATTTGTGGCTCCTCTCAGATTCCAGAACTTTCTGCCGCAGAAATGTGAGGAACATGTGTTTTTTTAGCCAAATTTTGAGGTTTGCAAAGGATTCTGGGTAACAGAACCTGGTCCGAGCCACACAAGTCACCCCATCTTGGATTCCCCTAGGTCTCTAGTTTTCAGAAATGCACAGGTTTGGTAGGTTTCCCTAGGTGGCGGCTGAGCGACAGGCCAAAATCTACAGGTAGGCACTTTGCAAAAAACACCTCTGTTTTCCTTCAAAAATTTGGCTGTGTCCACGTTGCGCTTTGGGGCGTTTCCTGTCACGGGCGCTAGGCCTACCCACACAAGTGAGGTATCATTTTTATCGGGAGACGTGGGGGAATGCTGGGTGGAAGGAAATTTGTTGCTCCTCTCAGATTCCCGAACTTTCTGCAACAGAAATGCGAGGAACATGTGTTTTTTTAGCCAAATTTTGAGGTTTGCAAAGGATTCTGGGTAACAGAACCTTGTCCGAGCCACACAAGTCACCCCATCTTGGATTCCCCTAGGTCTCTAGTTTTCAGAAATACACCGGTTTGGTAGGTCTCCCTAGGTGGCGGCTGAGCTACAGGCCAAAATCTACAGGTAGGCACTTTGCAAAAAACACCTCTGTTTTCCTTAAAAAATTTGGCTGTGTCCACGTTGCGCTTTGGGGCGTTTCCTGTCGCGGGCGCTAGGCCTACCCACACAAGTGAGGTATCATTTTTATCGGGAGACGTGGGGGAACGCTGGGTTTAAGGAAATTTGTGGCTCCTCTCAGATTCCAGAACTTTCTGCAACAGAAATGTGAGGAACATGTGTTTTTTTAGCCAAATTTTGAGGTTTGCAAAGGATTCTGGGTAACAGAACCTGGTCCGAGCCCCACAAGTCACCCCATCTTGGATCCCCCTAGGTCTCTAGTTTTCAGAAATGCACAGGTTTGGTAGGTTTCCCTAGGTGGCGGCTGAGCTACAGGCCAAAATCTACAGGTAGGCATTTTGCAAAAAACACCTCTGTTTTCCTTCAAAAATTTTGCTATGTCCACGTTGCGCTTTGGGGCGTTTCCTGTCGCGGGCGCTAGGCCTACCCACACAAGTGAGGTATCATTTTTATCGGGAGACATGGGGGAACGCTGGGTGGAAGGAAATTTGTGGCTCCTCTCAGATTCCAGAACTTTCTGCCACAGAAATGTGAGGAACATGTGTTTTTTTAGCCAAATTTTGAGGTTTGCAAAGGATTCTGGGTAACAGAACCTGGTCAAAGCCACACAAGTCACCCCATCTTGGAATCCCCTAGGTCTCTAGTTTTCAGAAATGCACAGGTTTGGTAGGTTTCCCTAGGTGCCGGATGAGCTACAGGCCAAAATCTACGGTTAGGCACTTTGCAAAAAACACCTCTGTTTTCCTTCAAAAATTTGGCTGTGTCCACGTTGCGCTTTGGGGCGTTTCCTGTCGTAGGCGCTAGGCCTACCCACACAAGTGAGGTATCATTTTTATCGGGAGACATGGGGGAACGCTGGGTGGAAGGAAATTTGTGGCTCCTCTCAGATTCCAGAACTTTCTGCCACAGAAATGTGAGGAACTTGTGTTTTTTTAGCCAAATTTTGAGGTTTGCAAAGGATTCTGGGTAACAGAACCTGGTCCGAGCCACACAAGTCACCCCATCTTGGATTCCCCTAGGTCTCTAGTTTTCAGAAATGCACAGGTTTGGTAGGTTTCCCAAGGTGGCGGCTGAGCTACAGGCCAAAATCTACAGGTAGGCACTTTGCAAAAAACACCTCTGTTTTCCTTCAAAAATTTGGCTGTGTCCACGTTGCGCTTTGGGGCGTTTCCTGTCGCGGGCGCTAGGCCTACCCACACAAGTGAGGTATCATTTTTATCGGGAGACGTGGGGGAACGCTGGGTGAAGAAAATTTGTGGCTCCTCTCAGATTCCAGAACTTTCAGCCACAGAAATGTGAGGAACATGTGTTTTTTTAGCCAAATTTTGAGGTTTGCAAAGGATTCTGGGTAACAGAACCTGGTCCGAGCCACACAAGTCACCCCATCTTGGATTCCCCTAGGTCTCTAGTTTTCAGAAATGCACAGGTTTGGAAGGTGTCCTTAGGTGGCGGCTGAGGTACAGGCCAAAATCTACAGGTAGGCACTTTGCAAAAAACACCTCTGTTTTCCTTCAAAAATGTGGCTGTGTCCACGTTGCGCTTTGGGGCGTTTCCTGTCGTGGGCGCTAGGCCTACCCACACAAGTGAGGTATCATTTTTATCGGGAGACGTGGGTAACGCTGGGTGGAAGGAAATTTGTGGCCCCTCTCAGATTCCAGAACTTTCTGCCACAGAAATGTGAGGAACATGTGTTTTTTTAGCCAAATTTTGAGGTTTGCAAAGGATTCTGGGTAACAGAACCTGGTCCGAGCCACACAAGTCACCCCATCTTGGATTCCCCTAGGTATTTAGTTTTCAGAAATGCACAGGTTTGGTAGGTTTCCCTTGGTGGTGGCTAAGCTACAGGCCAAAATCTACAGGTAGGCACTTTGCAAAAAACACCATTGTTTTCCTTCAAAAATTTGGCTGTGTCCACGTTGTGGTTTGGGGCATTTCCTGTCGCGGGCGCTAGGCCTACCCACACAAGTGAGGTATCATTTTTATCGGGAGATGTGGGGGAACAATGGGTGGACGGAAATTAGTGGCTCCTCTCAGATTCCCGAACTTTCTGCCACAGAAATGTGAGGAACATGTGTTTTTTTAGCCAAATTTTGAGGTTTGAAAGGATTCTGGGTAACAGAACCTGGTCCGAGCCACACAAGTCACCACATCTTGGATTCCCCTAGGTCTCTAGTTTTCAGAAATGCACAGGTTTGGTAGGATTCCCTAGGTGGCGGCTGAGCTACAGGCCAAAATCTACAGGTAGGCACTTTGCAAAAAACACCTCTTCTTTTCCTTCAAAAATTTGGCTGTGTCCATGTTGTGCTTTGGGGCGTTTCCTGTCGCAGGCGCTAGGCCTACCCACACAAGTGAGGTATCATTTTTATCGGGAGACGTGGGGGAACGCTGGGTGGAAGGAAATTTGTGGCTCCTCTCAGATTCCAGAACTTTCTGCCACAGAAATGTGAAGAACTAGTGTTTTTTTAGCCAAATTTTGAGGTTTGCAAAGGATTCTGGGTAACAGAACCTGGTCCGAGCCACACAAGTCACACCAACTTGGATCCCCCTTGGTCTCTAGTTTTCAGAAATGCACAGGTTTGGCAGGTTTCCCTAGATGGCGGCTGAGCTACATGCCAAAATCTACAGGTAGGCACTTTGCAAAAAACACCTCTGTTTTCCTTCAAAAATTTGGATGTGTCCACGTTGCGCTTTGGGGCGTTTCCTGTCGCGGGCGCTAGGACTACCCACACAAGTGAGGTATCATTTTTATCGGGAGACGTGGGGGAACGCTGGGTGGAAGGAAATTTGTGGCTCCTCTCAGATTCCAGAACTTTCTGCCACAGAAATGTGAGGAACATGTTTTTTTTTAGCCAAATTTTGAGGTTTGCAAAGGATTCTGGGTAACAGAACCTGGTCCGAGCCACACAAGTCACCCCATCTTGGATTCCCCTAGGTCTCTAGTTTTCAGAAATGCACAGGTTTGGTAGGTTTCCCTTGGTGGTGGCTAAGCTACAGGCCAAAATCTACAGGTAGGCACTTTGCAAAAAACACCATTGTTTTCCTTCAAAAATTTGGCTGTGTCCACGTTGCAGTTTGGGGCGTTTCCTGTCGCGGGCGCTAGGCCTACCCACACAAGTGAGGTATCATTTTTATCGGGAGATGTGGGGGAACGCTGGGTGGACGGAAATTAGTGGCTCCTCTCAGATTCCAGAACTTTCTGCCACAGAAATGTGAGGAACATGTGTTTTTTTAGCCAAATTTTGAGGTTTGAAAGGATTCTGGGTAACAGAACCTGGTCCGAGCCACACAAGTCACCACATCTTGGATTCCCCTAGGTCTCTAGTTTTCAGAAATGCACAGGTTTGGTAGGATTCCCTAGGTGGCGGCTGAGCTACAGGCCAAAATCTACAGGTAGGCACTTTGCAAAAAACACCTCTTCTTTTCCTTCAAAAATTTGGCTGTGTCCATGTTGTGCTTTGGGGCGTTTCCTGTCGCAGGCGCTAGGCCTACCCACACAAGTGAGGTATCATTTTTATCAGGAGACGTGGGGGAACGCTGGGTGGAAGGAAATTTGTGGCTCCTCTCAGATTCCAGAACTTTCTGCCACATAAATGTGAAGAACTAGTGTTTTTTTAGCCAAATTTTGAGGTTTGCAAAGGATTCTGGGTAACAGAACCTGGTCCGAGCCACACAAGTCACAACAACTTGGATCCCCCTTGGTCTCTAGTTTTCAGAAATGCACAGGTTTGGCAGGTTTCCCTAGATGGCGGCTGAGCAACATGCCAAAATCTACAGGTAGGCACTTTGCAAAAAACACCTCTGTTTTCCTTCAAAAATTTGGATGTGTCCACGTTGCGCTTTGGGGCGTTTCCTGTCGCGGGCGCTAGGACTACCCACACAAGTGAGGTATCATTTTTATCGGGAGACGTGGGGGAACGCTGGGTGGAAGGAAATTTGTGGCTCCTCTCAGATTCCAGAACTTTCTGCCACAGAAATGTGAGGAACATGTGTTTTTTTAGCTAAATTTTGAGGTTTGCAAAGGATTCTGGGTAACAGAACCTGGTCCGAGCCACACAAGTCACCCCATCTTTGATTCCCCTAGGTCTCTAGTTTTCAGAAATGCACAGGTTTGGTAGGTTTCCCTAGGTGTCGGCTGAGCTACAGGCCAAAATCTACAGGTAGGCACTTTGCAAAAAACACCTCTGTTTTCCTTCAAAAATGTGGCTGTGTCCACGTTGCGCTTTGGGGCGTTTCCTGTCGCGGGCGCTAAGCCTACCCACACAAGTGAGGTATCATTTTTATCGGGAGACGTGGGGGAACGCTGGGTGGAAGGACATTTGTGGCTCCTCTCAGATTCCAGAACTTTCTGCCGCAGAAATGTGAGGAACATGTGTTTTTTTAGCCAAATTTTGAGGTTTGCAAAGGATTCTGGGTAACAGAACCTGGTCCGAGCCACACTAGTCACAACAACTTGGATCCCCCTTGGTCTCTAGTTTTCAGAAATGCACAGGTTTGGCAGGTTTCCCTAGATGGCGGCTGAGCAACATGCCAAAATCTACAGGTAGGCACTTTGCAAAAAACACCTCTGTTTTCCTTCAAAAATTTGGATGTGTCCACGTTGCGCTTTGGGGCGTTTCCTGTCGCGGGCGCTAGGACTACCCACACAAGTGAGGTATCATTTTTATCGGGAGACGTGGGGGAACGCTGGGTGGAAGGAAATTTGTGGCTCCTCTCAGATTCCAGAACTTTCTGCCACAGAAATGTGAGGAACATGTGTTTTTTTAGCTAAATTTTGAGGTTTGCAAAGGATTCTGGGTAACAGAACCTGGTCCGAGCCACACAAGTCACCCCATCTTTGATTCCCCTAGGTCTCTAGTTTTCAGAAATGCACAGGTTTGGTAGGTTTCCCTAGGTGTCGGCTGAGCTACAGGCCAAAATCTACAGGTAGGCACTTTGCAAAAAACACCTCTGTTTTCCTTCAAAAATGTGGCTGTGTCCACGTTGCGCTTTGGGGCGTTTCCTGTCGCGGGCGCTAGACCTACCCACACAAGTGAGGTATCATTTTTATCGGGAGACGTGGGGGAACGCTGGGTGGAAGGACATTTGTGGCTCCTCTCAGATTCCAGAACTTTCTGCCGCAGAAATGTGAGGAACATGTGTTTTTTTAGCCAAATTTTGAGGTTTGCAAAGGATTCTGGGTAACAGAACCTGGTCCGAGCCACACAAGTCACCCCATCTTGGATTCCCCTAGGTCTCTAGTTTTCAGAAATGCACAGGTTTGGTAGGTTTCCCTAGGTGGCGGCTGAGCTACAGGCCAAAATCGACAGGTAGGCACTTTGCAAAAAACACCTCTGTTTTCCTTCAAAAATTTGGCTGTGTCCACGTTGCGCTTTGGGGCGTTTCCTGTCACGGGCGCTAGGCCTACCCACACAAGTGAGGTATCATTTTTATCGGGAGACGTGGGGGAATGCTGGGTGGAAGGAAATTTGTTGCTCCTCTCAGATTCCCGAACTTTCTGCAACAGAAATGCGAGGAACATGTGTTTTTTTAGCCAAATTTTGAGGTTTGCAAAGGATTCTGGGTAACAGAACCTTGTCCGAGCCACACAATTCACCCCATCTTGGATTCCCCTAGGTCTCTAGTTTTCAGAAATACACAGGTTTGGTAGGTTTCCCTAGGTGGCGGCTGAGCTACAGGCCAAAATCTACAGGTAGGCACTTTGCAAAAAACACCTATGTTTTCCTTCAAAAATTTGGCTGTGTCCACGTTGCGCTTTGGGGTGTTTCCTGTCGCGGGCGCTAGGCCTACCCAAACAAGTGAGGTATCATTTTTATCGGGAGACGTGGGGGAACGCTGGGTGGAAGGAAATTTGTGGCTCCTCTCAGATTCCAGAACTTTCTGCAACAGAAATGTGAGGAACATGTGTTTTTTTAGCCAAATTTTGAGGTTTGCAAAGGATTCTGGGTAACAGAACCTGGTCCGAGCCACACAAGTCACCCCATCTTGGATTCCCCTAGGTCTCTAGTTTTCAGAAATGCACAGGTTTGGTAGGTTTCCCTAGGTGGCGGCTGAGCTACAGGTAGGCATTTTGCAAAAAACACCTCTGTTTTCCTTCAAAAATTTTGCTATGTCCACGTTGCGCTTTGGGGCGTTTCCTGTCGCGGGCGCTAGGCCTACCCACACCAGTGAGGTATCATTTTTATCGGGAGACATGGGGGAACGCTGGGTGGAAGGAAATTTTTGGCTCCTCTCAGATTCCAGAACTTTCTGCCACATAAATGTGAGGCACATGTGTTTTTTTAGCCAGATTTTGAGGTTTGCAAAGTATTCTGGGTAACAGAACCTGGTCCGAGCCACACAAGTCACCCCATCTTTGATTCCCCTAGGTCTCTAGTTTTCAGAAATGCACAGGTTTGGTAGGTTTCCCTAGGTGGCGGCTGAGCTACAGGCCAAAATCTACAGGTAGGCACTTTGCAAAAAACACCTCTGTTTTCCTTCAAAAATGTGGCTGTGTCTACGTTGCGCTTTGGGGCGTTTCCTGTCGCGGGCGCTAGGCCTACCCACACAAGTGAGGTATCATTTTTATCGGGAGACGTAGGGGAACGCTGGGTGGAAGGACATTTGTGGCTCCTCTCAGATTCCAGAACTTTCTGCCGCAGAAATGTGAGGAACATGTGTTTTTTTAGCCAAATTTTGAGGTTTGCAAAGGATTCTGGGTAACAGAACCTGGTCCGAGCCACACAAGTCACCCCATCTTGGATTCCCCTAGGTCTCTAGTTTTCAGAAATGCACAGGTTTGGTAGGTTTCCCTAGGTGGCGGCTGAGCTACAGGCCAAAATCTACAGGTAGGCACTTTGCAAAAAACACCTCTGTTTTCCTTCAAAAATTTGGCTGTGTCCACGTTGTGCTTTGGGGCGTTTCCTGTCACGGGCGCTAGGCCTACCCACACAAGTGAGGTATCATTTTTATCGGGAGACGTGAGGGAATGCTGGGTGGAAGGAAATTTGTTGCTCCTCTCAGATTCCCGAACTTTCTGCAACAGAAATGCGAGGAACATGTGTTTTTTTAGCCAAATTTTGAGGTTTGCAAAGGATTCTGGGTAACAGAACCTTGTCCGAGCCACACAATTCACCCCATCTTGGATTCCCCTAGGTCTCTAGTTTTCAGAAATACACAGGTTTGGTAGGTTTCCCTAGGTGGCGGCTGAGCTACAGGCCAAAATCTACAGGTAGGCACTTTGCAAAAAACACCTCTGTTTTCCTTCAAAAATTTGGCTGTGTCCACGTTGCGCTTTGGGGTGTTTCCTGTCGCGGGCGCTAGGCCTACCCACACAAGTGAGGTATCATTTTTATCGGGAGACGTGGGGGAACGCTGGGTGGAAGGAAATTTGTGGCTCCTCTCAGATTCCAGAACTTTCTGCAACAGAAATGTGAGGAACATGTGTTTTTTTATCCAAATTTTGAGGTTTGCAAAGGATTCTGGGTAACAGAACCTGGTCCGAGCCACACAAGTCACCCCATCTTGGATTCCCCTAGGTCTCTAGTTTTCAGAAATGCACAGGTTTGGTAAGTTTCCCTAGGTGGCGGCTGAGCTACAGGCCAAAATCTACAGGTAGGCATTTTGCAAAAAACACCTCTGTTTTCCTTCAAAAATTTTGCTATGTCCACGTTGCGCTTTGGGGCGTTTGCTGTCGCGGGCGCTAGGCCTACCCACACAAGTGAGGTATCATTTTTATCGGGAGACATGGGGGAACGCTGGGTGGAAGGAAATTTGTGGATCCTCTCAGATTCCAGAACTTTCTGCCGCAGAAATGTGAGGAACATGTGTTTTTTTAGCCAAATTTTGAGGTTTGCAAAGGATTCTGGGTAACAGAACCTGGTCCGAGCCACACAAGTCACCCCATCTTGGATTCCCCTAGGTCTCTAGTTTTCAGAAATGCACAGGTTTGGTAGGTTTCCCTAGGTGGCGGCTGAGCTACAGGCCAAAATCTACAGGTAGGCACTTTGCAAAAAACACCTATGTTTTCCTTCAAAAATTTGGCTGTGTCCACGTTGCGCTTTGGGGTGTTTCCTGTCGCGGGCGCTAGGCCTACCCAAACAAGTGAGGTATCATTTTTATCGGGAGACGTGGGGGAACGCTGGGTGGAAGGAAATTTGTGGCTCCTCTCAGATTCCAGAACTTTCTGCAACAGAAATGTGAGGAACATGTGTTTTTTTAGCCAAATTTTGAGGTTTGCAAAGGATTCTGGGTAACAGAACCTGGTCCGAGCCACACAAGTCACCCCATCTTGGATTCCCCTAGGTCTCTAGTTTTCAGAAATGCACAGGTTTGGTAGGTTTCCCTAGGTGGCGGCTGAGCTACAGGTAGGCCTTTTTGCAAAAAACACCTCTGTTTTCCTTCAAAAATTTTGCTATGTCCACGTTGCGCTTTGGGGCGTTTCCTGTCGCGGGCGCTAGGCCTACCCACACAAGTGAGGTATCATTTTTATCGGGAGACATGGGGGAACGCTGGGTGGAAGGAAATTTTTGGCTCCTCTCAGATTCCAGAACTTTCTGCCACATAAATGTGAGGCACATGTGTTTTTTTAGCCAGATTTTGAGGTTTGCAAAGTATTCTGGGTAACAGAACCTGGTCCGAGCCACACAAGTCACCCCATCTTTGATTCCCCTAGGTCTCTAGTTTTCAGAAATGCACAGGTTTGGTAGGTTTCCCTAGGTGGCGGCTGAGCTACAGGCCAAAATCTACAGGTAGGCACTTTGCAAAAAACACCTCTGTTTTCCTTCAAAAATGTGGCTGTGTCCACGTTGCGCTTTGGGGCGTTTCCTGTCGCGGGCGCTAGGCCTACCCACACAAGTGAGGTATCATTTTTATCGGGAGACGTAGGGGAACGCTGGGTGGAAGGACATTTGTGGCTCCTCTCAGATTCCAGAACTTTCTGCCGCAGAAATGTGAGGAACATGTGTTTTTTTAGCCAAATTTTGAGGTTTGCAAAGGATTCTGGGTAACAGAACCTGGTCCGAGCCACACAAGTCACCCCATCTTGGATTCCCCTAGGTCTCTAGTTTTCAGAAATGCACAGGTTTGGTAGGTTTCCCTAGGTGGCGGCTGAGCTACAGGCCAAAATCTACAGGTAGGCACTTTGCAAAAAACACCTCTGTTTTCCTTCAAAAATTTGGCTGTGTCCACGTTGTGCTTTGGGGCGTTTCCTGTCACGGGCGCTAGGCCTACCCACACAAGTGAGGTATCATTTTTATCGGGAGACGTGAGGGAATGCTGGGTGGAAGGAAATTTGTTGCTCCTCTCAGATTCCCGAACTTTCTGCAACAGAAATGCGAGGAACATGTGTTTTTTTAGCCAAATTTTGAGGTTTGCAAAGGATTCTGGGTAACAGAACCTTGTCCGAGCCACACAATTCACCCCATCTTGGATTCCCCTAGGTCTCTAGTTTTCAGAAATACACAGGTTTGGTAGGTTTCCCTAGGTGGCGGCTGAGCTACAGGCCAAAATCTACAGGTAGGCACTTTGCAAAAAACACCTCTGTTTTCCTTCAAAAATTTGGCTGTGTCCACGTTGCGCTTTGGGGTGTTTCCTGTCGCGGGCGCTAGGCCTACCCACACAAGTGAGGAATCATTTTTATCGGGAGACGTGGGGGAACGCTGGGTGGAAGGAAATTTGTGGCTCCTCTCAGATTCCAGAACTTTCTGCAACAGAAATGTGAGGAACATGTGTTTTTTTATCCAAATTTTGAGGTTTGCAAAGGATTCTGGGTAACAGAACCTGGTCCGAGCCACACAAGTCACCCCATCTTGGATTCCCCTAGGTCTCTAGTTTTCAGAAATGCACAGGTTTGGTAAGTTTCCCTAGGTGGCGGCTGAGCTACAGGCCAAAATCTACAGGTAGGCATTTTGCAAAAAACACCTCTGTTTTCCTTCAAAAATTTTGCTATGTCCACGTTGCGCTTTGGGGCGTTTGCTGTCGCGGGCGCTAGGCCTACCCACACAAGTGAGGTATCATTTTTATCGGGAGACATGGGGGAACGCTGGGTGGAAGGAAATTTGTGGATCCTCTCAGATTCCAGAACTTTCTGCCACAGAAATGTGAGGAACATGTGTTTTTTTAGCCAAATTTTGAGGTTTGCAAAGGATTCTGGGTAACAGACCGTGGTCCGAGCCACACAAGTCACCCCATCTTGGATTCCCCTAGGTCTCTAGTTTTCAGAAATGCACAGGTTTGGTAGGTTTCCCTCGGTGCCGGCTGAGCTACAGGCCAAAATCTACAGGTAGGCACTTTGCAAAAAACACCTCTGTTTTCCTTCAAAAATTTGGCTGTGTCCACGTTGCGCTTTGGGGCGTTTCCTGTCGCAGGCGCTAGGCCTACCCACACAAGTGAGGTATCATTTTTATCGGGAGACGTGGGGGAACGCTGGGTGGAAGGAAATTTGTGGCTCCTCTCAGATTCCAGAACTTTCTGCCACAGAAATGTGAGGAACTTGTGTTTTTTTAGCCAAATTTTGAGGTTTGCAAAGGATTCTGGGTAACAGAACCTGGTCCGAGCCACACAAGTCACCCCATCTTGGATTCCCCTAGGTCTCTAGTTTTCAGAAATGCACAGGTTTTGTAGGTTTCCCAAGGTGGCGGCTGAGCTACAGGCCAAAATCTACAAGTAGGCACTTTGCAAAAAACACCTCTGTTTTCCTTCAAAAATGTGGCTGTGTCCACGTTGCGCTTTGGGGCGTTTCCTGACGTGGGCGCTAGGCCTACCCACACAAGTGAGTTATCATTTTTATCGGGAGACGTGGGTAACGCTGCGTGGGAGGAAATTTGTGGCTCCTCTCAGATTCCAGAACTTTCTGCCACATAAATGTGAGGCACATGTGTTTTTTTAGCCAGATTTTGAGGTTTGCAAAGTATTCTGGGTAACAGAACCTGGTCCGAGCCACACAAGTCACCCCATCTTTGATTCCCCTAGGTCTCTAGTTTTCAGAAATGCACAGGTTTGGTAGGTTTCCCTAGGTGTCGGCTGAGCTACAGGCCAAAATCTACAGGTAGGCACTTTGCAAAAAACACCTCTGTTTTCCTTCAAAAATGTGGCTGTGTCCACGTTGCGCTTTGGGGCGTTTCCTGTCGCGGGCGCTAGGCCTACCCACACAAGTGAGGTATCATTTTTATCGGGAGACGTGGAGGAACGCTGGGTGGAAGGACATTTGTGGCTCCTCTCAGATTCCAGAACTTTCTGCCGCAGAAATGTGAGGAACATGTGTTTTTTTAGCCAAATTTTGAGGTTTGCAAAGGATTCTGGGTAACAGAACCTGGTCCGAGCCACACAAGTCACCCCATCTTGGATTCCCCTAGGTCTCTAGTTTTCAGAAATGCACAGGTTTGGTAGGTTTCCCTAGGTGGCGGCTGAGCTACAGGCCAAAATCTACAGGTAGGCACTTTGCAAAAAACACCTCTGTTTTCCTTCAAAAATTTGGCTGTGTCCACGTTGCGCTTTGGGGCGTTTCCTGTCACGGGCGCTAGGCCTACCCACACAAGTGAGGTATCATTTTTATCGGGAGACGTGGGGGAATGCTGGGTGGAAGGAAATTTGTTGCTCCTCTCAGATTCCCGAACTTTCTGCAACAGAAATGCGAGGAACATGTGTTTTTTTAGCCAAATTTTGAGGTTTGCAAAGGATTCTGGGTAACAGAACCTTGTCCGAGCCACACAATTCACCCCATCTTGGATTCCCCTAGGTCTCTAGTTTTCAGAAATACACAGGTTTGGTAGGTTTCCCTAGGTGGCGGCTGAGCTACAGGCCAAAATCTACAGGTAGGCACTTTGCAAAAAACACCTATGTTTTCCTTCAAAAATTTGGCTGTGTCCACGTTGCGCTTTGGGGTGTTTCCTGTCGCGGGCGCTAGGCCTACCCAAACAAGTGAGGTATCATTTTTATCGGGAGACGTGGGGGAACGCTGGGTGGAAGGAAATTTGTGGCTCCTCTCAGATTCCAGAACTTTCTGCAACAGAAATGTGAGGAACATGTGTTTTTTTAGCCAAATTTTGAGGTTTGCAAAGGATTCTGGGTAACAGAACCTGGTCCGAGCCACACAAGTCACCCCATCTTGGATTCCCCTAGGTCTCTAGTTTTCAGAAATGCACAGGTTTGGTAGGTTTCCCTAGGTGGCGGCTGAGCTACAGGTAGGCATTTTGCAAAAAACACCTCTGTTTTCCTTCAAAAATTTTGCTATGTCCACGTTGCGCTTTGGGGCGTTTCCTGTCGCGGGCGCTAGGCCTACCCACACAAGTGAGGTATCATTTTTATCGGGAGACATGGGGGAACGCTGGGTGGAAGGAAATTTTTGGCTCCTCTCAGATTCCAGAACTTTCTGCCACATAAATGTGAGGCACATGTGTTTTTTTAGCCAGATTTTGAGGTTTGCAAAGTATTCTGGGTAACAGAACCTGGTCCGAGCCACACAAGTCACCCCATCTTTGATTCCCCTAGGTCTCTAGTTTTCAGAAATGCACAGGTTTGGTAGGTTTCCCTAGGTGGCGGCTGAGCTACAGGCCAAAATCTACAGGTAGGCACTTTGCAAAAAACACCTCTGTTTTCCTTCAAAAATGTGGCTGTGTCCACTTTGCGCTTTGGGGCGTTTCCTGTCGCGGGCGCTAGGCCTACCCACACAAGTGAGGTATCATTTTTATCGGGAGACGTAGGGGAACGCTGGGTGGAAGGACATTTGTGGCTCCTCTCAGATTCCAGAACTTTCTGCCGCAGAAATGTGAGGAACATGTGTTTTTTTAGCCAAATTTTGAGGTTTGCAAAGGATTCTGGGTAACAGAACCTGGTCCGAGCCACACAAGTCACCCCATCTTGGATTCCCCTAGGTCTCTAGTTTTCAGAAATGCACAGGTTTGGTAGGTTTCCCTAGGTGGCGGCTGAGCTACAGGCCAAAATCTACAGGTAGGCACTTTGCAAAAAACACCTCTGTTTTCCTTCAAAAATTTGGCTGTGTCCACGTTGTGCTTTGGGGCGTTTCCTGTTACGGGCGCTAGGCCTACCCACACAAGTGAGGTATCATTTTTATCGGGAGACGTGAGGGAATGCTGGGTGGAAGGAAATTTGTTGCTCCTCTCAGATTCCCGAACTTTCTGCAACAGAAATGCGAGGAACATGTGTTTTTTTAGCCAAATTTTGAGGTTTGCAAAGGATTCTGGGTAACAGAACCTTGTCCGAGCCACACAATTCACCCCATCTTGGATTCCCCTAGGTCTCTAGTTTTCAGAAATACACAGGTTTGGTAGGTTTCCCTAGGTGGCGGCTGAGCTACAGGCCAAAATCTACAGGTAGGCACTTTGCAAAAAACACCTCTGTTTTCCTTCAAAAATTTGGCTGTGTCCACGTTGCGCTTTGGGGTGTTTCCTGTCGCGGGCGCTAGGCCTACCCACACAAGTGAGGTATCATTTTTATCGGGAGACGTGGGGTAACGCTGGGTGGAAGGAAATTTGTGGCTCCTCTCAGATTCCAGAACTTTCTGCAACAGAAATGTGAGGAACATGTGTTTTTTTATCCAAATTTTGAGGTTTGCAAAGGATTCTGGGTAACAGAACCTGGTCCGAGCCACACAAGTCACCCCATCTTGGATTCCCCTAGGTCTCTAGTTTTCAGAAATGCACAGGTTTGGTAAGTTTCCCTAGGTGGCGGCTGAGCTACAGGCCAAAATCTACAGGTAGGCATTTTGCAAAAAACACCTCTGTTTTCCTTCAAAAATTTTGCTATGTCCACGTTGCGCTTTGGGGCGTTTCCTGTCGCGGGCGCTAGGCCTACCCACACAAGTGAGGTATCATTTTTATCGGGAGACATGGGGGAACGCTGGGTGGACGGAAATTTGTGGCTCCTCTCAGATTCCAGAACTTTCTGCCACAGAAATGTGAGGAACATGTGTTTTTTTAGCCAAATTTTGAGGTTTGCAAAGGATTCTGGGTAACAGAACGTGGTCCGAGCCACACAAGTCACCCCATCTTGGATTCCCCTAGGTCTCTAGTTTTCAGAAATGCACAGGTTTGGTAGGTTTCCCTAGGTGCCGGCTGAGCTACAGGCCAAAATCTACAGGTAGGCACTTTGCAAAAAACACCTCTGTTTTCCTTCAAAAATTTGGCTGTGTCCACGTTGCGCTTTGGGGCGTTTCCTGTCGCAGGCGCTAGGCCTACCCACACAAGTGAGGTATCATTTTTATCGGGAGACGTGGGGGAACGCTGGGTGGAAGGAAATTTGTGGCTCCTCTCAGATTCCAGAACTTTCTGCCACAGAAATGTGAGGAACTTGTGTTTTTTTAGCCAAATTTTGAGGTTTGCAAAGGATTCTGGGTAACAGAACCTGGTCCGAGCCACACAAGTCACCCCATCTTGGATTCCCCTAGGTCTCTAGTTTTCAGAAATGCACAGGTTTGGTAGGTTTCCCAAGGTGGCGGCTGAGCTACAGGCCAAAATCTACAGGTAGGCACTTTGCAAAAAACACCTCTGTTTTCCTTCAAAAATGTGGCTGTGTCCACGTTGCGCTTTGGGGCGTTTCCTGTCGTGGGCGCTAGGCCTACCCACACAAGTGAGTTATCATTTTTATTGGGAGACGTGGGTAACGCTGGGTGGGAGGAAATTTGTGGCTCCTCTCAGATTCCAGAACTTTCTGCCACATAAATGTGAGGCACATGTGTTTTTTTAGCCAGATTTTGAGGTTTGCAAAGTATTCTGGGTAACAGAACCTGGTCCGAGCCACACAAGTCACCCCATCTTTGATTCCCCTAGGTCTCTAGTTTTCAGAAATGCACAGGTTTGGTAGGTTTCCCTAGGTGTCGGCTGAGCTACAGGCCAAAATCTACAGGTAGGCACTTTGCAAAAAACACCTCTGTTTTCCTTCAAAAATGTGGCTGTGTCCACGTTGCGCTTTGGGGCGTTTCCTGTCGCGGGCGCTAGGCCTACCCACACAAGTGAGGTATCATTTTTATCGGGAGACGTGGAGGAATGCTGGGTGGAAGGACATTTGTGGCTCCTCTCAGATTCCAGAACTTTCTGCCGCAGAAATGTGAGGAACATGTGTTTTTTTAGCCAAATTTTGAGGTTTGCAAAGGATTCTGGGTAACAGAACCTGGTCCGAGCCACACAAGTCACCCCATCTTGGATTCCCCTAGGTCTCTAGTTTTCAGAAATGCACAGGTTTGGTAGGTTTCCCTAGGTGGCGGCTGAGCGACAGGCCAAAATCTACAGGTAGGCACTTTGCAAAAAACACCTCTGTTTTCCTTCAAAAATTTGGCTGTGTCCACGTTGCGCTTTGGGGCGTTTCCTGTCACGGGCGCTAGGCCTACCCACACAAGTGAGGTATCATTTTTATCGGGAGACGTGGGGGAATGCTGGGTGGAAGGAAATTTGTTGCTCCTCTCAGATTCCCGAACTTTCTGCAACAGAAATGCGAGGAACATGTGTTTTTTTAGCCAAATTTTGAGGTTTGCAAAGGATTCTGGGTAACAGAACCTTGTCCGAGCCACACAAGTCACCCCATCTTGGATTCCCCTAGGTCTCTAGTTTTCAGAAATACACCGGTTTGGTAGGTCTCCCTAGGTGGCGGCTGAGCTACAGGCCAAAATCTACAGGTAGGCACTTTGCAAAAAACACCTCTGTTTTCCTTAAAAAATTTGGCTGTGTCCACGTTGCGCTTTGGGGCGTTTCCTGTCGCGGGCGCTAGGCCTACCCACACAAGTGAGGTATCATTTTTATCGGGAGACGTGGGGGAACGCTGGGTTTAAGGAAATTTGTGGCTCCTCTCAGATTCCAGAACTTTCTGCAACAGAAATGTGAGGAACATGTGTTTTTTTAGCCAAATTTTGAGGTTTGCAAAGGATTCTGGGTAACAGAACCTGGTCCGAGCCCCACAAGTCACCCCATCTTGGATCCCCCTAGGTCTCTAGTTTTCAGAAATGCACAGGTTTGGTAGGTTTCCCTAGGTGGCGGCTGAGCTACAGGCCAAAATCTACAGGTAGGCATTTTGCAAAAAACACCTCTGTTTTCCTTCAAAAATTTTGCTATGTCCACGTTGCGCTTTGGGGCGTTTCCTGTCGCGGGCGCTAGGCCTACCCACACAAGTGAGGTATCATTTTTATCGGGAGACATGGGGGAACGCTGGGTGGAAGGAAATTTGTGGCTCCTCTCAGATTCCAGAACTTTCTGCCACAGAAATGTGAGGAACATGTGTTTTTTTAGCCAAATTTTGAGGTTTGCAAAGGATTCTGGGTAACAGAACCTGGTCAAAGCCACACAAGTCACCCCATCTTGGAATCCCCTAGGTCTCTAGTTTTCAGAAATGCACAGGTTTGGTAGGTTTCCCTAGGTGCCGGATGACCTACAGGCCAAAATCTACGGTTAGGCACTTTGCAAAAAACACCTCTGTTTTCCTTCAAAAATTTGGCTGTGTCCACGTTGCGCTTTGGGGCGTTTCCTGTCGCAGGCGCTACCTACCCACACAAGTGAGGTATCATTTTTATCGGGAGACATGGGGGAACGCTGGGTGGAAGGAAATTTGTGACTCCTCTCAGATTCCAGAACTTTCTGCCACAGAAATGTGAGGAACTTGTGTTTTTTTAGCCAAATTTTGAGGTTTGCAAAGGATTCTGGGTAACAGAACCTGGTCCGAGCCACACAAGTCACCCCATCTTGGATTACCCTAGGTCTCTAGTTTTCAGAAATGCACAGCTTTGGAAGGTGTCCTTAGGTGGCGGCTGAGCTACAGGCCAAAATCTACAGGTAGGCACTTTGCAAAAAACACCTCTGTTTTCCTTAAAAAATGTGGCTGTGTCCACGTTGCGCTTTGGGGCGTTTCCTGTCGTGGGCGCTAGGCCTACCCACACAAGTGAGGTATCATTTTTATCGGGAGACGTGGGTAACGCTGGGTGGAAGGAAATTTGTGGCTCCTCTCAGATTCCAGAACTTTCTGCCACATAAATGTGAGGAACATGTGTTTTTTTAGCCAAATTTTGAGGTTTGCAAAGGATTCTGGGTAACAGAACCTGGTCCGAGCCACACAAGTCACCCCATCTTGGATTCCCCTAGGTCTCTAGTTTTCAGAAATGCTCAGGTTTGGTGTGTTTGCCTAGGTGGCGGCTGAACTACAGGCCAAAATCTACAGGTAGGCACTTTGCAAAAAAACACCTCTGTTTTCCTTCAAAAATTTGGCTGTGTCCACGTTGCGCTTTGGGGCGTTTCCTGTCACGGGCGCTAGGCCTACCCACACAAGTAAGGTATCATTTTTATCGGGAGACGTGGGGAACGCTGGGTGGAAGGAAATTTGTGGCTCTTCTCAGATTCCAGAACTTTTCTGCCACAGAAATGTGAGGAACATGTGTTTTTTAGCCAAATTTTGAGGTTTGCAAAGGATTCTGGGTAACAGAACCTTGTCCGAGCCACACAAGTCACCCCATCTTGGATTCCCCTAGGTCTCTAGTTTTCAGAAATGCACAGGTTTGGTAGGTTTCCCTTGGTGGTGGCTAAGCTACAGGCCAAAATCTACAGGTAGGCACTTTGCAAAAAAACACCATTGTTTTCCTTCAAAAATTTGGCTGTGTCCACGTTGCGGTTTGGGGCGTTTCCTGTCGCGGGCGCTAGGCCTACCCACACAAGTGAGGTATCATTTTTATCGGGAGATGTGGGGGAACGCTGGGTGGAAGGAAATTTGTGGCTCCTCTCAGATTCCAGAACTTTCTGCCGCAGAAATGTGAGGAACATGTGTTTTTTTTAGCCACATTTTGAGGTTTGAAAGGATTCTGGGTAACAGAAACCTGGTCCGAGCCACACAAGTCACCACATCTTGGATTTCCACTAGGTCTCTAGTTTTCAGAAATGCACAGGTTTGGTAGGTTTCCCTAGGTGGCGGCTGAGCTACAGGCCAAAATCTACAGGTAGGCACTTTGCAAAAAAACACCTCTTCTTTTCCTTCAAAAATTTGGCTGTGTCCCATGTTGCGCTTTGGAGTGTTTCCTGTCGCAGGCGCTAGGCCTACCCACACAAGTGAGGTATCATTTTTATCGGGAGACGTGGGGGAACGCTGGATGGAAGGAAATTTGTGGCTCCTCTCAGATTCCAGAACTTTCTGCCACAGAAATGTGAAGAACTAGTGTTTTTTTAGCCAAATTTTGAGGTTTGCAAAGGATTCTGGGTAACAGAACCTGGTCCGAGCCACACAAGTCACACCAACTTGGATTCCCTAGGTGTCTAGTTTTCAGAAATGCACAGGTTTGTCAGGTTTCCCTAGATGGCGGCTGAGCTACAGGCCAAAATCTACAGGTAGGCACTTTGCAAAAAAACACCTCTGTTTTCCTTCAAAAATTTGGATGTGTCCACGTTGCGCTTTGGGGCGTTTCCTGTCACGGGCGCTAGGACTACCCACACAAGTGAGGTATCATTTTTATCGGGAGACGTGGGGGAACGCTGGGTGGAAGGAAATTTGTGGCTCTTCTCAGATTCCAGAACTTTCTGCCACAGAAATGTGAGGAACATGTGTTTTTTTAGCCAAATTTTGAGGTTTGCAAAGGATTCTGGGTAACAGAACCTTGTCCGAGCCACACAAGTCACCCCATCTTGGATTCCCCTAGGTCTCTAGTTTTCAGAAATGCACAGGTTTGGTAGGTTTCCCTTGGTGGTGGCTAAGCTACAGGCCAAAATCTACAGGTAGGCACTTTGCAAAAAACACCTCTGTTTTCCTTCAAAAATTTGGATGTGTCCACGTTGCGCTTTGGGGCGTTTCCTGTCACGGGCGCTAGGACTACCCACACAAGTGAGGTATCATTTTTATCGGGAGATGTGGGGGAACGCTGGGTGGAAGGAAATTTGTGGCTCCTCTAAGATTCCAGAACTTTCTGCCACAGAAATGTGAGGAACATGTGTTTTTTTAGCCACATTTTGAGGTTTGAAAGGATTCTGGGTAACAGAACCTGGTCCGAGCCACACAAGTCACCACATCTTGGATTCCACTAGGTCTCTAGTTTTCAGAAATGCACAGGTTTGGTAGGTTTCCCTAGGTGGCGGCTGAGCTACAGGCCAAAATCTACAGGTAGGCACTTTGCAAAAAACACCTCTTCTTTTCCTTCAAAAATTTGGCTGTGTCCATGTTGCGCTTTGGAGCGTTTCCTGTCGCAGGCGCTAGGCCTACCCACACAAGTGAGGTATCATTTTTATCGGGAGACGTGGGGGAATGCTGGATGGAAGGAAATTTGTGGCTCCTCTCAGATTCCAGAACTTTCTGCCACAGAAATGTGAAGAACTAGTGTTTTTTTAGCCAAATTTTGAGGTTTGCAAAGGATTCTGGGTAACAGAACCTGGTCCGAGCCACACAAGTCACACCAACTTGGATTCCCCTAGGTGTCTAGTTTTCAGAAATGCACAGGTTTGTCAGGTTTCCCTAGATGGCGGCTGAGCTACAGGCCAAAATCTACAGGTAGGCACTTTGCAAAAAACACCTCTGTTTTCCTTCAAAAATTTGGATGTGTCCACGTTGCGCTTTGGGGCGTTTCCTGTCACGGGCGCTAGGACTACCCACACAAGTGAGGTATCATTTTTATCGGGAGACGTGGGGGAACGCTGGGTGGAAGGAAATTTGTGGCTCCTCTCAGATTCCAGAACTTTCTGCCACAGAAATGTGAAGAACATGTGATTTTTTAGCCAAATTTTGAGGTTTGCAAAGGATTCTGGGTAACAGAACCTGGTCCGAGCCACACAAGTCACCCCATCTTGGATTCCCCTAGGTCTCTAGTTTTCAGAAATGCACAGGTTTGGTAGGTTTCCCTAAGTGGCGGCTGAGCTACAGGCCAAAATCTACATGTAGGCACTTTGCAAAAAACACCTCTGTTTTCCTTCAAAAATGTGGCTGTGTCCACGTTGCGCTTTGGGGCGTTTCCTGTCGCGGGCGCTAGGCCTACCCACACAAGTGAGGTATCATTTTTATCGGGAGACATGGGGGAACGCTGGGTGGAAGAAAATTTGTGGCTCCTCTCAGATTCCAGAACTTTCTGCCACAGAAATGTGAGGAACATGTGTTTTTTTAGCCAAATTTTGAGGTTTGCAAAGGATTCTGGGTAACAGAACCTGGTCCGAGCCACACAAGTCACCACATCTTGGATTCCCCTAGGTCTCTAGTTTTCAGAAATGCACAGGTTTGGTAGGTTTCCTTAGGTGGCGGCTGAGCTACAGGCAAAAATCTACAGGTAGGCACTTTGCAAAAAACACCTCTGTTTTCCTTCAAAAATGTGGCTGTGTCCACGTTGCGCTTTGGGGCGTTTCCTGTCGTGGGCGCTAGGCCTACCCACACAAATGAGGTATCATTTTTATCGGGAGACGTGGGGAACGCTGGGTGGAAGGAAATTTGTGGCTCCTCTCAGATTCCAGAACTTTCTGCCACAGAAATGTGAGGAACATGTGTTTTTTTAGCCAAATTTTGAGGTTTGCAAAGGATTCTGGGTAACAGAACGTGGTCCGAGCCACACAAGTCACCCCATCTTGGATTCCCCTAGGTCTCTAGTTTTCAGAAATGCACAGGTTTGGTAGGTTTCCCTCGGTGCCGGCTGAGCTACAGGCCAAAATCTACAGGTAGGCACTTTGCAAAAAACACCTCTGTTTTCCTTCAAAAATTTGGCTGTGTCCACGTTGCGCTTTGGGGCGTTTCCTGTCGCAGGCGCTAGGCCTACCCACACAAGTGAGGTATCATTTTTATCGGGAGACGTGGGGGAACGCTGGGTGGAGGGAAATTTGTGGCTCCTCTCAGATTCCAGAACTTTCTGCCACAGAAATGTGAGGAACTTGTGTTTTTTTAGCCAAATTTTGAGGTTTGCAAAGGATTCTGGGTAACAGAACCTGGTCCGAGCCACACAAGTCACCCCATCTTGGATTCCCCTAGGTCTCTAGTTTTCAGAAATGCACAGGTTTTGTAGGTTTCCCAAGGTGGCGGCTGAGCTACAGGCCAAAATCTACAAGTAGGCACTTTGCAAAAAACACCTCTGTTTTCCTTCAAAAATGTGGCTGTGTCCACGTTGCGCTTTGGGGCGTTTCCTGACGTGGGCGCTAGGCCTACCCACACAAGTGAGTTATCATTTTTATCGGGAGACGTGGGTAACGCTGGGTGGGAGGAAATTTGTGGCTCCTCTCAGATTCCAGAACTTTCTGCCACATAAATGTGAGGCACATGTGTTTTTTTAGCCAGATTTTGAGGTTTGCAAAGTATTCTGGGTAACAGAACCTGGTCCGAGCCACACAAGTCACCCCATCTTTGATTCCCCTAGGTCTCTAGTTTTCAGAAATGCACAGGTTTGGTAGGTTTCCCTAGGTGTCGGCTGAGCTACAGGCCAAAATCTACAGGTAGGCACTTTGCAAAAAACACCTCTGTTTTCCTTCAAAAATGTGGCTGTGTCCACGTTGCGCTTTGGGGCGTTTCCTGTCGCGGGCGCTAGGCCTACCCACACAAGTGAGGTATCATTTTTATCGGGAGACGTGGAGGAACGCTGGGTGGAAGGACATTTGTGGCTCCTCTCAGATTCCAGAACTTTCTGCCGCAGAAATGTGAGGAACATGTGTTTTTTTAGCCAAATTTTGAGGTTTGCAAAGGATTCTGGGTAACAGAACCTGGTCCGAGCCACACAAGTCACCACATCTTGGATTCCCCTAGGTCTCTAGTTTTCAGAAATGCACAGGTTTGGTAGGTTTCCCTAGGTGGCGGCTGAGCTACAGGCCAAAATCTACAGGTAGGCACTTTGCAAAAAACACCTCTGTTTTCCTTCAAAAATTTGGCTGTGTCCACGTTGCGCTTTGGGGCGTTTCCTGTCACGGGCGCTAGGCCTACCCACACAAGTGAGGTATCATTTTTATCGGGAGACGTGGGGGAATGCTGGGTGGAAGGAAATTTGTTGCTCCTCTCAGATTCCCGAACTTTCTGCAACAGAAATGCGAGGAACATGTGTTTTTTTTAGCCAAATTTTGAGGTTTGCAAAGGATTCTGGGTAACAGAACCTTGTCCGAGCCACACAATTCACCCCATCTTGGATTCCCCTAGGTCTCTAGTTTTCAGAAATACACAGGTTTGGTAGGTTTCCCTAGGTGGCGGCTGAGCTACAGGCCAAAATCTACAGGTAGGCACTTTGCAAAAAACACCTATGTTTTCCTTCAAAAATTTGGCTGTGTCCACGTTGCGCTTTGGGGTGTTTCCTGTCGCGGGCGCTAGGCCTACCCAAACAAGTGAGGTATCATTTTTATCGGGAGACGTGGGGGAACGCTGGGTGGAAGGAAATTTGTGGCTCCTCTCAGATTCCAGAACTTTCTGCAACAGAAATGTGAGGAACATGTGTTTTTTTAGCCAAATTTTGAGGTTTGCAAAGGATTCTGGGTAACAGAACCTGGTCCGAGCCACACAAGTCACCCCATCTTGGATTCCCCTAGGTCTCTAGTTTTCAGAAATGCACAGGTTTGGTAGGTTTCCCTAGGTGGCGGCTGAGCTACAGGTAGGCATTTTGCAAAAAACACCTCTGTTTTCCTTCAAAAATTTTGCTATGTCCACGTTGCGCTTTGGGGCGTTTCCTGTCGCGGGCGCTAGGCCTACCCACACAAGTGAGGTATCATTTTTATCGGGAGACATGGGGGAACGCTGGGTGGAAGGAAATTTTTGGCTCCTCTCAGATTCCAGAACTTTCTGCCACATAAATGTGAGGCACATGTGTTTTTTTAGCCAGATTTTGAGGTTTGCAAAGTATTCTGGGTAACAGAACCTGGTCCGAGCCACACAAGTCACCCCATCTTTGATTCCCCTAGGTCTCTAGTTTTCAGAAATGCACAGGTTTGGTAGGTTTCCCTAGGTGGCGGCTGAGCTACAGGCCAAAATCTACAGGTAGGCACTTTGCAAAAAACACCTCTGTTTTCCTTCAAAAATGTGGCTGTGTCCACTTTGCGCTTTGGGGCGCTTCCTGTCGCGGGCGCTAGGCCTACCCACACAAGTGAGGTATCATTTTTATCGGGAGACGTAGGGGAACGCTGGGTGGAAGGACATTTGTGGCTCCTCTCAGATTCCAGAACTTTCTGCCGCAGAAATGTGAGGAACATGTGTTTTTTTTAGCCAAATTTTGAGGTTTGCAAAGGATTCTGGGTAACAGAACCTGGTCCGAGCCACACAAGTCACCCCATCTTGGATTCCCCTAGGTCTCTAGTTTTCAGAAATGCACAGGTTTGGTAGGTTTCCCTAGGTGGCGGCTGAGCTACAGGCCAAAATCTACAGGTAGGCACTTTGCAAAAAAACACCTCTGTTTTCCTTCAAAAATTTGGCTGTGTCCACGTTGTGCTTTGGGGCGTTTCCTGTTACGGGCGCTAGGCCTACCCACACAAGTGAGGTATCATTTTTATCGGGAGACGTGAGGGAATGCTGGGTGGAAGGAAATTTGTTGCTCCTCTCAGATTCCCGAACTTTCTGCAACAGAAATGCGAGGAACATGTGTTTTTTTAGCCAAATTTTGAGGTTTGCAAAGGATTCTGGGTAACAGAACCTTGTCCGAGCCACACAATTCACCACATCTTGGATTCCCCTAGGTCTCTAGTTTTCAGAAATACACAGGTTTGGTAGGTTTCCCTAGGTGGCGGCTGAGCTACAGGCCAAAATCTACAGGTAGGCACTTTGCAAAAAACACCTCTGTTTTCCTTCAAAAATTTGGCTGTGTCCACGTTGCGCTTTGGGGTGTTTCCTGTCGCGGGCGCTAGGCCTACCCACACAAGTGAGGTATCATTTTTATCGGGAGACGTGGGGGAACGCTGGGTGGAAGGAAATTTGTGGCTCCTCTCAGATTCCAGAACTTTCTGCAACAGAAATGTGAGGAACATGTGTTTTTTTATCCAAATTTTGAGGTTTGCAAAGGATTCTGGGTAACAGAACCTGGTCCGAGCCACACAAGTCACCCCATCTTGGATTCCCCTAGGTCTCTAGTTTTCAGAAATGCACAGGTTTGGTAAGTTTCCCTAGGTGGCGGCTGAGCTACAGGCCAAAATCTACAGGTAGGCATTTTGCAAAAAACACCTCTGTTTTCCTTCAAAAATTTTGCTATGTCCACGTTGCGCTTTGGGGCGTTTCCTGTCGCGGGCGCTAGGCCTACCCACACAAGTGAGGTATCATTTTTATCGGGAGACATGGGGGAACGCTGGGTGGACGGAAATTTGTGGCTCCTCTCAGATTCCAGAACTTTCTGCCACAGAAATGTGAGGAACATGTGTTTTTTTAGCCAAATTTTGAGGTTTGCAAAGGATTCTGGGTAACAGAACGTGGTCCGAGCCACACAAGTCACCCCATCTTGGATTCCCCTAGGTCTCTAGTTTTCAGAAATGCACAGGTTTGGTAGGTTTCCCTAGGTGCCGGCTGAGCTACAGGCCAAAATCTACAGGTAGGCACTTTGCAAAAAACACCTCTGTTTTCCTTCAAAAATTTGGCTGTGTCCACGTTGCGCTTTGGGGCGTTTCCTGTCGCAGGCGCTAGGCCTACCCACACAAGTGAGGTATCATTTTTATCGGGAGACGTGGGGGAACGCTGGGTGGAAGGAAATTTGTGGCTCCTCTCAGATTCCTGAACTTTCTGCCACAGAAATGTGAGGAACTTGTGTTTTTTTAGCCAAATTTTGAGGTTTGCAAAGGATTCTGGGTAACAGAACCTGGTCCGAGCCACACAAGTCACCCCATCTTGGATTCCCCTAGGTCTCTAGTTTTCAGAAATGCACAGGTTTGGTAGGTTTCCCAAGGTGGCGGCTGAGCTACAGGCCAAAATCTACAGGTAGGCACTTTGCAAAAAACACCTCTGTTTTCCTTCAAAAATGTGGCTGTGTCCACGTTGCGCTTTGGGGCGTTTCCTGTGGTGGGCGCTAGGCCTACCCACACAAGTGAGTTATCATTTTTATCGGGAGACGTGGGTAACGCTGGGTGGGAGGAAATTTGTGGCTCCTCTCAGATTCCAGAACTTTCTGCCACATAAATGTGAGGCACATGTGTTTTTTTAGCCAGATTTTGAGGTTTGCAAAGTATTCTGGGTAACAGAACCTGGTCCGAGCCACACAAGTCACCCCATCTTTGATTCCCCTAGGTCTATAGTTTTCAGAAATGCACAGGTTTGGTAGGTTTCCCTAGGTGTCGGCTGAGCTACAGGCCAAAATCTACAGGTAGGCACTTTGCAAAAAACACCTCTGTTTTCCTTCAAAAATGTGCCTGTGTCCACGTTGCGCTTTGGGGCGTTTCCTGTCGCGGGCGCTAGGCCTACCCACACAAGTGAGGTATCATTTTTATCGGGAGACGTGGAGGAATGCTGGGTGGAAGGACATTTGTGGCTCCTCTCAGATTCCAGAACTTTCTGCCGCAGAAATGTGAGGAACATGTGTTTTTTTAGCCAAATTTTGAGGTTTGCAAAGGATTCTGGGTAACAGAACCTGGTCCGAGCCACACAAGTCACCCCATCTTGGATTCCCCTAGGTCTCTAGTTTTCAGAAATGCACAGGTTTGGTAGGTTTCCCTAGGTGGCGGCTGAGCGACAGGCCAAAATCTACAGGTAGGCACTTTGCAAAAAACACCTCTGTTTTCCTTCAAAAATTTGGCTGTGTCCACGTTGCGCTTTGGGGCGTTTCCTGTCACGGGCGCTAGGCCTACCCACACAAGTGAGGTATCATTTTTATCGGGAGACGTGGGGGAATGCTGGGTGGAAGGAAATTTGTTGCTCCTCTCAGATTCCCGAACTTTCTGCAACAGAAATGCGAGGAACATGTGTTTTTTTAGCCAAATTTTGAGGTTTGCAAAGGATTCTGGGTAACAGAACCTTGTCCGAGCCACACAAGTCACCCCATCTTGGATTCCCCTAGGTCTCTAGTTTTCAGAAATACACCGTTTTGGTAGGTCTCCCTAGGTGGCGGCTGAGCTACAGGCCAAAATCTACAGGTAGGCACTTTGCAAAAAACACCTCTGTTTTCCTTAAAAAATTTGGCTGTGTCCACGTTGCGCTTTGGGGCGTTTCCTGTCGCGGGCGCTAGGCCTACCCACACAAGTGAGGTATCATTTTTATCGGGAGACGTGGGGGAACGCTGAGTTTAAGGAAATTTGTGGCTCCTCTCAGATTCCAGAACTTTCTGCAACAGAAATGTGAGGAACATGTGTTTTTTTAGCCAAATTTTGAGGTTTGCAAAGGATTCTGGGTAACAGAACCTGGTCCGAGCCCCACAAGTCACCCCATCTTGGATCCCCCTAGGTCTCTAGTTTTCAGAAATGCACAGGTTTGGTAGGTTTCCCTAGGTGGCGGCTGAGCTACAGGCCAAAATCTACAGGTAGGCATTTTGCAAAAAACACCTCTGTTTTCCTTCAAAAATTTTGCTATGTCCACGTTGCGCTTTGGGGCGTTTCCTGTCGCGGGCGCTAGGCCTACCCACACAAGTGAGGTATCATTTTTATCGGGAGACATGGGGGAACGCTGGGTGGAAGGAAATTTGTGGCTCCTCTCAGATTCCAGAACTTTCTGCCACAGAAATGTGAGGAACATGTGTTTTTTTAGCCAAATTTTGAGGTTTGCAAAGGATTCTGGGTAACAGAACCTGGTCAAAGCCACACAAGTCACCCCATCTTGGAATCCCCTAGGTCTCTAGTTTTCAGAAATGCACAGGTTTGGTAGGTTTCCCTAGGTGCCGGATGACCTACAGGCCAAAATCTACGGTTAGGCACTTTGCAAAAAACACCTCTGTTTTCCTTCAAAAATTTGGCTGTGTCCACGTTGCGCTTTGGGGCGTTTCCTGTCGCAGGCGCTAGGCCTACCCACACAAGTGAGGTATCATTTTTATCGGGAGACATGGGGGAACGCTGGGTGGAAGGAAATTTGTGGCTCCTCTCAGATTCCAGAACTTTCTGCCACAGAAATGTGAGGAACTTCTGTTTTTTTAGCCAAATTTTGAGGTTTGCAAAGGATTCTGGGTAACAGAACCTGGTCCGAGCCACACAAGTCACCCCATCTTGGATTACCCTAGGTCTCTAGTTTTCAGAAATGCACAGCTTTGGAAGGTGTCCTTAGGTGGCGGCTGAGCTACAGGCCAAAATCTACAGGTAGGCACTTTGCAAAAAACACCTCTGTTTTCCTTAAAAAATGTGGCTGTGTCCACGTTGCGCTTTGGGGCGTTTCCTGTCGTGGGCGCTAGGCCTACCCACACAAGTGAGGTATCATTTTTATCGGGAGACGTGGGTAACGCTGGGTGGAAGGAAATTTGTGGCTCCTCTCAGATTCCAGAACTTTCTGCCACATAAATGTGAGGAACATGTGTTTTTTTAGCCAAATTTTGAGGTTTGCAAAGGATTCTGGGTAACAGAACCTGGTCCGAGCCACACAAGTCACCCCATCTTGGATTCCCCTAGGTCTCTAGTTTTCAGAAATGCTCAGGTTTGGTAGGTTTGCCTAGGTGGCGGCTGAACTACAGGCCAAAATCTACAGGTAGGCACTTTGCAAAAAACACCTCTGTTTTCCTTCAAAAATTTGGCTGTGTCCACGTTGCGCTTTGGGGCGTTTCCTGTCACGGGCGCTAGGCCTACCCACACAAGTAAGGTATCATTTTTATCGGGAGACGTGGGGAACGCTGGGTGGAAGGAAATTTGTGGCTCTTCTCAGATTCCAGAACTTTCTGCCACAGAAATGTGAGGAACATGTGTTTTTTAGCCAAATTTTGAGGTTTGCAAAGGATTCTGGGTAACAGAACCTTGTCCGAGCCACACAAGTCACCCCATCTTGGATTCCCCTAGGTCTCTAGTTTTCAGAAATGCACAGGTTTGGTAGGTTTCCCTTGGTGGTGGCTAAGCTACAGGCCAAAATCTACAGGTAGGCACTTTGCAAAAAACACCATTGTTTTCCTTCAAAAATTTGGCTGTGTCCACGTTGCGGTTTGGGGCGTTTCCTGTCGCGGGCGCTAGGCCTACCCACACAAGTGAGGTATCATTTTTATCGGGAGATGTGGGGGAACGCTGGGTGGAAGGAAATTTGTGGCTCCTCTCAGATTCCAGAACTTTCTGCCACAGAAATGTGAGGAACTTCTGTTTTTTTAGCCAAATTTTGAGGTTTGCAAAGGATTCTGGGTAACAGAACCTGGTCCGAGCCACACAAGTCACCCCATCTTGGATTACCCTAGGTCTCTAGTTTTCAGAAATGCACAGCTTTGGAAGGTGTCCTTAGGTGGCGGCTGAGCTACAGGCCAAAATCTACAGGTAGGCACTTTGCAAAAAACACCTCTGTTTTCCTTAAAAAATGTGGCTGTGTCCACGTTGCGCTTTGGGGCGTTTCCTGTCGTGGGCGCTAGGCCTACCCACACAAGTGAGGTATCATTTTTATCGGGAGACGTGGGTAACGCTGGGTGGAAGGAAATTTGTGGCTCCTCTCAGATTCCAGAACTTTCTGCCACATAAATGTGAGGAACATGTGTTTTTTTAGCCAAATTTTGAGGTTTGCAAAGGATTCTGGGTAACAGAACCTGGTCCGAGCCACACAAGTCACCCCATCTTGGATTCCCCTAGGTCTCTAGTTTTCAGAAATGCTCAGGTTTGGTAGGTTTGCCTAGGTGGCGGCTGAACTACAGGCCAAAATCTACAGGTAGGCACTTTGCAAAAAACACCTCTGTTTTCCTTCAAAAATTTGGCTGTGTCCACGTTGCGCTTTGGGGCGTTTCCTGTCACGGGCGCTAGGCCTACCCACACAAGTGAGGTATCATTTTTATCGGGAGACATGGGGGAACGCTGGGTGGAAGGAAATTTGTGGCTCCTCTCAGATTCCAGAACTTTCTGCCACAGAAATGTGAGGAACATGTGTTTTTTTAGCCAAATTTTGAGGTTTGCAAAGGATTCTGGGTAACAGAACCTGGTCAAAGCCACACAAGTCACCCCATCTTGGAATCCCCTAGGTCTCTAGTTTTCAGAAATGCACAGGTTTGGTAGGTTTCCCTAGGTGCCGGATGACCTACAGGCCAAAATCTACGGTTAGGCACTTTGCAAAAAACACCTCTGTTTTCCTTCAAAAATTTGGCTGTGTCCACGTTGCGCTTTGGGGCGTTTCCTGTCGCAGGCGCTAGGCCTACCCACACAAGTGAGGTATCATTTTTATCGGGAGACATGGGGGAACGCTGGGTGGAAGGAAATTTGTGGCTCCTCTCAGATTCCAGAACTTTCTGCCACAGAAATGTGAGGAACTTCTGTTTTTTTAGCCAAATTTTGAGGTTTGCAAAGGATTCTGGGTAACAGAACCTGGTCCGAGCCACACAAGTCACCCCATCTTGGATTACCCTAGGTCTCTAGTTTTCAGAAATGCACAGCTTTGGAAGGTGTCCTTAGGTGGCGGCTGAGCTACAGGCCAAAATCTACAGGTAGGCACTTTGCAAAAAACACCTCTGTTTTCCTTAAAAAATGTGGCTGTGTCCACGTTGCGCTTTGGGGCGTTTCCTGTCGTGGGCGCTAGGCCTACCCACACAAGTGAGGTATCATTTTTATCGGGAGACGTGGGTAACGCTGGGTGGAAGGAAATTTGTGGCTCCTCTCAGATTCCAGAACTTTCTGCCACATAAATGTGAGGAACATGTGTTTTTTTAGCCAAATTTTGAGGTTTGCAAAGGATTCTGGGTAACAGAACCTGGTCCGAGCCACACAAGTCACCCCATCTTGGATTCCCCTAGGTCTCTAGTTTTCAGAAATGCTCAGGTTTGGTAGGTTTGCCTAGGTGGCGGCTGAACTACAGGCCAAAATCTACAGGTAGGCACTTTGCAAAAAACACCTCTGTTTTCCTTCAAAAATTTGGCTGTGTCCACGTTGCGCTTTGGGGCGTTTCCTGTCACGGGCGCTAGGCCTACCCACACAAGTAAGGTATCATTTTTATCGGGAGACGTGGGGAACGCTGGGTGGAAGGAAATTTGTGGCTCTTCTCAGATTCCAGAACTTTCTGCCACAGAAATGTGAGGAACATGTGTTTTTTAGCCAAATTTTGAGGTTTGCAAAGGATTCTGGGTAACAGAACCTTGTCCGAGCCACACAAGTCACCCCATCTTGGATTCCCCTAGGTCTCTAGTTTTCAGAAATGCACAGGTTTGGTAGGTTTCCCTTGGTGGTGGCTAAGCTACAGGCCAAAATCTACAGGTAGGCACTTTGCAAAAAACACCATTGTTTTCCTTCAAAAATTTGGCTGTGTCCACGTTGCGGTTTGGGGCGTTTCCTGTCGCGGGCGCTAGGCCTACCCACACAAGTGAGGTATCATTTTTATCGGGAGATGTGGGGGAACGCTGGGTGGAAGGAAATTTGTGGCTCCTCTCAGATTCCAGAACTTTCTGCCACAGAAATGTGAGGAACTTCTGTTTTTTTAGCCAAATTTTGAGGTTTGCAAAGGATTCTGGGTAACAGAACCTGGTCCGAGCCACACAAGTCACCCCATCTTGGATTACCCTAGGTCTCTAGTTTTCAGAAATGCACAGCTTTGGAAGGTGTCCTTAGGTGGCGGCTGAGCTACAGGCCAAAATCTACAGGTAGGCACTTTGCAAAAAACACCTCTGTTTTCCTTAAAAAATGTGGCTGTGTCCACGTTGCGCTTTGGGGCGTTTCCTGTCGTGGGCGCTAGGCCTACCCACACAAGTGAGGTATCATTTTTATCGGGAGACGTGGGTAACGCTGGGTGGAAGGAAATTTGTGGCTCCTCTCAGATTCCAGAACTTTCTGCCACATAAATGTGAGGAACATGTGTTTTTTTAGCCAAATTTTGAGGTTTGCAAAGGATTCTGGGTAACAGAACCTGGTCCGAGCCACACAAGTCACCCCATCTTGGATTCCCCTAGGTCTCTAGTTTTCAGAAATGCTCAGGTTTGGTAGGTTTGCCTAGGTGGCGGCTGAACTACAGGCCAAAATCTACAGGTAGGCACTTTGCAAAAAACACCTCTGTTTTCCTTCAAAAATTTGGCTGTGTCCACGTTGCGCTTTGGGGCGTTTCCTGTCACGGGCGCTAGGCCTACCCACACAAGTAAGGTATCATTTTTATCGGGAGACGTGGGGAACGCTGGGTGGAAGGAAATTTGTGGCTCTTCTCAGATTCCAGAACTTTCTGCCACAGAAATGTGAGGAACATGTGTTTTTTAGCCAAATTTTGAGGTTTGCAAAGGATTCTGGGTAACAGAACCTTGTCCGAGCCACACAAGTCACCCCATCTTGGATTCCCCTAGGTCTCTAGTTTTCAGAAATGCACAGGTTTGGTAGGTTTCCCTTGGTGGTGGCTAAGCTACAGGCCAAAATCTACAGGTAGGCACTTTGCAAAAAACACCATTGTTTTCCTTCAAAAATTTGGCTGTGTCCACGTTGCGGTTTGGGGCGTTTCCTGTCGCGGGCGCTAGGCCTACCCACACAAGTGAGGTATCATTTTTATCGGGAGATGTGGGGGAACGCTGGGTGGAAGGAAATTTGTGGCTCCTCTCAGATTCCAGAACTTTCTGCCGCAGAAATGTGAGGAACATGTGTTTTTTTAGCCACATTTTGAGGTTTGAAAGGATTCTGGGTAACAGAACCTGGTCCGAGCCACACAAGTCACCACATCTTGGATTCCACTAGGTCTCTAGTTTTCAGAAATGCACAGGTTTGGTAGGTTTCCCTAGGTGGCGGCTGAGCTACAGGCCAAAATCTACAGGTAGGCACTTTGCAAAAAACACCTCTTCTTTTCCTTCAAAAATTTGGCTGTGTCCATGTTGCGCTTTGGAGTGTTTCCTGTCGCAGGCGCTAGGCCTACCCACACAAGTGAGGTATCATTTTTATCGGGAGACGTGGGGGAACGCTGGATGGAAGGAAATTTGTGGCTCCTCTCAGATTCCAGAACTTTCTGCCACAGAAATGTGAAGAACTAGTGTTTTTTTAGCCAAATTTTGAGGTTTGCAAAGGATTCTGGGTAACAGAACCTGGTCCGAGCCACACAAGTCACACCAACTTGGATTCCCCTAGGTGTCTAGTTTTCAGAAATGCACAGGTTTGTCAGGTTTCCCTAGATGGCGGCTGAGCTACAGGCCAAAATCTACAGGTAGGCACTTTGCAAAAAACACCTCTGTTTTCCTTCAAAAATTTGGATGTGTCCACGTTGCGCTTTGGGGCGTTTCCTGTCACGGGCGCTAGGACTACCCACACAAGTGAGGTATCATTTTTATCGGGAGACGTGGGGGAACGCTGGGTGGAAGGAAATTTGTGGCTCTTCTCAGATTCCAGAACTTTCTGCCACAGAAATGTGAGGAACATGTGTTTTTTTAGCCAAATTTTGAGGTTTGCAAAGGATTCTGGGTAACAGAACCTTGTCCGAGCCACACAAGTCACCCCATCTTGGATTCCCCTAGGTCTCTAGTTTTCAGAAATGCACAGGTTTGGTAGGTTTCCCTTGGTGGTGGCTAAGCTACAGGCCAAAATCTACAGGTAGGCACTTTGCAAAAAACACCATTGTTTTCCTTCAAAAATTTGGCTGTGTCCACGTTGCGGTTTGGGGCGTTTCCTGTCGCGGGCGCTAGGCCTACCCACACAAGTGAGGTATCATTTTTATCGGGAGATGTGGGGGAACGCTGGGTGGAAGGAAATTTGTGGCTCCTCTAAGATTCCAGAACTTTCTGCCACAGAAATGTGAGGAACATGTGTTTTTTTAGCCACATTTTGAGGTTTGAAAGGATTCTGGGTAACAGAACCTGGTCCGAGCCACACAAGTCACCACATCTTGGATTCCACTAGGTCTCTAGTTTTCAGAAATGCACAGGTTTGGTAGGTTTCCCTAGGTGGCGGCTGAGCTACAGGCCAAAATCTACAGGTAGGCACTTTGCAAAAAACACCTCTTCTTTTCCTTCAAAAATTTGGCTGTGTCCATGTTGCGCTTTGGAGCGTTTCCTGTCGCAGGCGCTAGGCCTACCCACACAAGTGAGGTATCATTTTTATCGGGAGACGTGGGGGAATGCTGGATGGAAGGAAATTTGTGGCTCCTCTCAGATTCCAGAACTTTCTGCCACAGAAATGTGAAGAACTAGTGTTTTTTTAGCCAAATTTGGAGGTTTGCAAAGGATTCTGGGTAACAGAACCTGGTCCGAGCCACACAAGTCACACCAACTTGGATTCCCCTAGGTGTCTAGTTTTCAGAAATGCACAGGTTTGTCAGGTTTCCCTAGATGGCGGCTGAGCTACAGGCCAAAATCTACAGGTAGGCACTTTGCAAAAAACACCTCTGTTTTCCTTCAAAAATTTGGATGTGTCCACGTTGCGCTTTGGGGCGTTTCCTGTCACGGGCGCTAGGACTACCCACACAAGTGAGGTATCATTTTTATCGGGAGACGTGGGGGAACGCTGGGTGGAAGGAAATTTGTGGCTCCTCTCAGATTCCAGAACTTTCTGCCACAGAAATGTGAAGAACATGTGATTTTTTAGCCAAATTTTGAGGTTTGCAAAGGATTCTGGGTAACAGAACCTGGTCCGAGCCACACAAGTCACCCCATCTTGGATTCCCCTAGGTCTCTAGTTTTCAGAAATGCACAGGTTTGGTAGGTTTCCCTAAGTGGCGGCTGAGCTACAGGCCAAAATCTACATGTAGGCACTTTGCAAAAAACACCTCTGTTTTCCTTCAAAAATGTGGCTGTGTCCACGTTGCGCTTTGGGGCGTTTCCTGTCGCGGGCGCTAGGCCTACCCACACAAGTGAGGTATCATTTTTATCGGGAGACATGGGGGAACGCTGGGTGGAAGAAAATTTGTGGCTCCTCTCAGATTCCAGAACTTTCTGCCACAGAAATGTGAGGAACATGTGTTTTTTTAGCCAAATTTTGAGGTTTGCAAAGGATTCTGGGTAACAGAACCTGGTCCGAGCCACACAAGTCACCACATCTTGGATTCCCCTAGGTCTCTAGTTTTCAGAAATGCACAGGTTTGGTAGGTTTCCTTAGGTGGCGGCTGAGCTACAGGCAAAAATCTACAGGTAGGCACTTTGCAAAAAACACCTCTGTTTTCCTTCAAAAATGTGGCTGTGTCCACGTTGCGCTTTGGGGCGTTTCCTGTCGTGGGCGCTAGGCCTACCCACACAAATGAGGTATCATTTTTATCGGGAGACGTGGGGAACGCTGGGTGGAAGGAAATTTGTGGCTCCTCTCAGATTCCAGAACTTTCTGCCACAGAAATGTGAGGAAAATGTGTTTTTTTAGCCAAATTTTGAGGTTTGCAAAGGATTCTGGGTAACAGAACCTAGTCCAAGCCACACAAGTCACCCCATCTTGGATTTCCCTAGGTCTCTAGTTTTCAGAAATGCACAGGTTTGGTAGGTTTCCCTAGGTGGCGGCTGAGCTACAGGCCAAAATCTACAGGTAGGCATTTTGCAAAAAACACCTCTGTTTTCCTTCAAAAATTTGGCTGTGTCCACGTTGCGCTTTGGGGTGTTTCCTGTCGCGGGCGCTAGGCCTACCCACACAAGTGGGGTATCATTTTTATCGAGAGACGTGGGGGAACTCTGGGTGGAAGGAAATTTGTGGCTCCTCTCAGATTCCAGAACTTTCTGCCACAGAAATGTGAGGAACATGTGTTTTTTTAGCCAAATTTTGAGGTTTGAAAGGATTCTGGGTAACAGAACCTGGTCCGAGCCACACAAGTCACCACATCTTGGATTCCACTAGGTCTCTAGTTTTCAGAAATGCACAGGTTTGGTAGGTTTCCCTAGGTGGCGGCTGAGCTACAGGCCAAAATCTACAGGTAGGCACTTTGCAAAAAACACCTCTGTTTTCCTTCAAAAATGTGGCTGTGTCCACGTTGCGCTTTGGGGCGTTTCCTGTCGTGGGCGTTAGGCCTACCCACACAAGTAAGGTATCATTTTTATCGGGAGACGTGGGGAACGCTGGGTGGAAGGAAATTTGTGGCTCTTCTCAGATTCCAGAACTTTCTGCCACAGAAATGTGAGTTACATGTGTTTTTTTAGCCAAATTTTGAGGTTTGCAAAGGATTCTGGGTAACAGAACCTTGTCCGAGCCACACAAGTCACCCCATCTTGGATTCCCCTAGGTCTCTAGTTTTCAGAAATGCACAGGTTTGGTAGGTTTCCCTTGGTGGTGGCTAAGCTACAGGCCAAAATCTACAGGTAGGCACTTTGCAAAAAACACCATTGTTTTCCTTCAAAAATTTGGCTGTGTCCACGTTGCGGTTTGGGGCGTTTCCTGTCGCGGGCGCTAGGCCTACCCACACAAGTGAGGTATCATTTTTATCGGGAGATGTGGGGGAACGCTGGGTGGAAGGAAATTTGTGGCTCCTCTCAGATTCCAGAACTTTCTGCCACAGAAATGTGAGGAACATGTGTTTTTTTAGCCACATTTTGAGGTTTGAAAGGATTCTGGGTAACAGAACCTGGTCCGAGCCACACAAGTCACCACATCTTGGATTCCACTAGGTCTCTAGTTTTCAGAAATGCACAGGTTTGGTAGGTTTCCCTAGGTGGCGGCTGAGCTACAGGCCAAAATCTACAGGTAGGCACTTTGCAAAAAACACCTCTTCTTTTCCTTCAAAAATTTGGCTGTGTCCATGTTGCGCTTTGGGGCGTTTCCTGTCGCAGGAGCTAGGCCTACCCACACAATTGAGGTATCATTTTTATCGGGAGACGTGGGGGAACGCTGGGTGGAAGGAAATTTGTGGCTCCTCTCAGATTCCAGAACTTTCTGCCACAGAAATGTGAAGAACTAGTGTTTTTTTAGCCAAATTTTGAGGTTTGCAAAGGATTCTGGGTAACAGAACCTGGTCCGAGCCACACAAGTCACACCAACTTGGATTCCCCTAGGTGTCTAGTTTTCAGAAATGCACAGGTTTGTCAGGTTTCCCTAGATGGCGGCTGAGCTACAGGCCAAAATCTACAGGTAGGCACTTTGCAAAAAACACCTCTGTTTTCCTTCAAAAATTTGGATGTGTCCACGTTGCGCTTTGGGGCGTTTCCTGTCACGGGCGCTAGGACTACCCACACAAGTGAGGTATCATTTTTATCGGGAGACGTGGGGGAACGCTGGGTGGAAGGAAATTTGTGGCTCCTCTCAGATTCCAGAACTTTCTGCCACAGAAATGTGAAGAACATGTGTTTTTTTTAGCCAAATTTTGAGGTTTGCAAAGGATTCTGGGTAACAGAACCTGGTCCGAGCCACACAAGTCACCCCATCTTGGATTCCCCTAGGTCTCTAGTTTTCAGAAATGCACAGGTTTGGTAGGTTTCCCTAGGTGGCGGCTGAGCTACAGGCCAAAATCTACATGTAGGCACTTTGCAAAAAACACCTCTGTTTTCCTTCAAAAATGTGGCTGTGTCCACGTTGCGCTTTGGGGCGTTTCCTGTCGCGGGCGCTAGGCCTACCCACACAAGTGAGGTATCATTTTTATCGGGAGACATGGGGGAACGCTGGGTGGAAGAAAATTTGTGGCTCCTCTCAGATTCCAGAACTTTCTGCCACAGAAATGTGAGGAACATGTGTTTTTTTAGCCAAATTTTGAGGTTTGCAAAGGATTCTGGGTAACAGAACCTGGTCCGAGCCACACAAGTCACCCCATCTTGGATTTCCCTAGGTCTCTAGTTTTCAGAAATGCACAGGTTTGGTAGGTTTCCCTAGGTGGCGGCTGAGCTACAGGCCAAAATCTACAGGTAGGCATTTTGCAAAAAACACCTCTGTTTTCCTTCAAAAATTTGGCTGTGTCCACGTTGCGCTTTGGGGCGTTTCCTGTCGCGGGCGCTAGGCCTACCCACACAAGTGAGGTATCATTTTTATCGAGAGACGTGGGGGAACGCTGGGTGGAAGGAAATTTGTGGCTCCTCTCAGATTCCAGAACTTTCTGCCACAGAAATGTGAGGAACATGTGTTTTTTTAGCCAAATTTTGAGGTTTGCAAAGGATTCTGGGTAACAGAACCTGGCCTGAGCCACACAAGTCACCCCAACTTGGATTCCCCTAGGTCTCTAGTTTTCAGAAATGCACAGGTTTGGTAGGTTTCCTTAGGTGGCGGCTGAGCTAGAGGCCAAAATCTACAGGTAGGCACTTTGCAAAAAACACCTCTGTTTTCCTTAAAAAATTTGGCAGTGTCCACGTTGCGCTTTGGGGCGTTTCCTGTCGCGGGCGCTAGGCCTACCCACACAAGTGAGGTATCATTTTTATCGGGAGACGTGGGGGAACGCTGGGTGGAAGGAAATTTGTGGCTCCTCTCAGATTCCAGAACTTTCTGCCACAGAAATGTGAGGAACATGTGTTTTTTTAGCCAAATTTTGAGGTTTGCAAAGGATTCTGGGTAACAGAACCTGGTCCGAGCCACACAAGTCACCCCATCTTGGATTTCCCTAGGTCTCTAGTTTTCAGAAATGCTCAGGTTTGGTAGGTTTTCCTAGGTGGCGGCTGAGCTACAGGCCAAAATCTACAGGTAGGCACTTTGCAAAAAACACCTCTGTTTTACTTCAAAAATTTGGCTGTGTCCACGTTGCGCTTTGGGGCGTTTCCTGTCGCGGGCGCTAGGCCTACCCACACAAGTGAGGTATCATTTTTATCGGGAGATGTGGGGGAACGCTGGGTGGAAGGTAATTTGTGGCTCCTCTCAGATTCCAGAACTTTCTGCCACAGAAATATGAGGAACATGTGTTTTTTTAGCCACATTTTGAGGTTTGAAAGGATTCTGGGTAACAGAACCTGGTCCGAGCCACACAAGTCACCACATCTTGGATTCCACTAGGTCTCTAGTTTTCAGAAATGCACAGGTTTGGTAGGTTTCCCTAGGTGGCGGCTGAGCTACAGGCCAAAATCTACAGGTAGGCACTTTGCAAAAAACACCTCTTCTTTTCCTTCAAAAATTTGGCTGTGTCCATGTTGCGCTTTGGGGCGTTTCCTGTCGCAGGCGCTAGGCCTACCCACACAAGTGAGGTATCATTTTTATCGGGAGACGTGGGGGAACGCTGGGTGGAAGGAAATTTGTGGCTCCTCTCAGATTCCAGAACTTTCTGCCACAGAAATGTGAAGAACTAGTGTTTTTTTAGCCAAATTTTGAGGTTTGCAAAGGATTCTGGGTAACAGAACCTGGTCCGAGCCACACAAGTCACACCAACTTGGATTCCCCTAGGTGTCTAGTTTTCAGAAATGCACAGGTTTGTCAGGTTTCCCTAGATGGCGGCTGAGATACAGGCCAAAATCTACAGGTAGGCACTTTGCAAAAAACACCTCTGTTTTCCTTCAAAAATTTGGATGTGTCCATGTTGCGCTTTGGGGCGTTTCCTGTCACGGGCGCTAGGACTACCCACACAAGTGAGGTATCATTTTTATCGGGAGACGTGGGGGAACGCTGGGTGGAAGGAAATTTGTGGCTCCTCTCAGATTCCAGAACTTTCTGCCACAGAAATGTGAAGAACATGTGTTTTTTTAGCCAAATTTTGAGGTTTGCAAAGGATTCTGGGTAACAGAACCTGGTCGGAGCCACACAAGTCACCCCATCTTGGATTCCCCTAGGTCTCTAGTTTTCAGAAATGCACAGGTTTGGTAGGTTTCCCTAGGTGGCGGCTGAGCTACAGGCCACAATCTACAGGTAGGCACTTTGCAAAAAACACCTCTGTTTTCCTTAAAAAATGTGGCTGTGTCCACGTTGCGCTTTGGGGCGTTTCCTGTCGCGGGCGCTAGGCCTACCCACACAAGTGAGGTATCATTTTTATCGGGAGACATGGGGGAACGCTGGGTGGAAGAAAATTTGTGGCTCCTCTCAGATTCCAGAACTTTCTGCCACAGAAATGTGAGGAACATGTGTTTTTTTAGCCAAATTTTGAGGTTTGCAAAGGATTCTGGGTAACAGAACCTGGTCCGAGCCACACAAGTCACCCCATCTTGGATTCCCCTAGGTCTCTAGTTTTCAGAAATGCACAGGTTTGGTAGGTTTCCTTAGGTGGTGGCTGAGTTACAGGCCAAAATCTACAGGTAGGCACTTTGCAAAAAACACCTCTGTTTTCCTTCAAAAATGTGGCTGTGTCCACGTTGCGCTTTGGGGCGTTTCGTGTCGTGGGCGCTAGGCCTACCCACACAAGTGAGGTATAATTTTTATCGGGAGACGTGGGGAACGCTGGGTGGAAGGAAATTTGTGGCTCCTCTCAGATTCCAGAACTTTCTGCCACAGAAATGTGAGGAACATTTGTTTTTTTAGCCAAATTTTGAGGTTTGCAAAGGATTCTGGGTAACAGAACCTCGTCCGAGCCACACAAGTCACCCCATCTTGGATTCCCCTAGGTCTCTAGTTTTCAGAAATGCACAGGTTTGGTAGGTTTCCCTAGGTGGCGGCTGAGCTACAGGCCAAAATCTACAGGTAGGCATTTTGCAAAAAACACCTCTGTTTTCCTTCAAAAATTTGGCTGTGTCCACGTTGCGCTTTGGGGCGTTTCCTGTCGCGGGCGCTAGGCCTACCCACACAAGTGAGGTATCATTTTTAACGAGAGACGTGGGGGAACGCTGGGTGGAAGGAAATTTGTGGCTCCTCTCAGATTCCAGAACTTTCTGCCACAGAAATGTGAGGAACATGTGTTTTTTTAGCCAAATTTTGAGGTTTGCAAAGGATTCTGGGTAACAGAACCTAGTCCGAGCCACACAAGTCACCCCATCTTGGATTTCCCTAGGTCTCTAGTTTTCAGAAATGCACAGGTTTGGAAGGTTTCCCTAGGTGGCGGCTGAGCTACAGGCCAAAATCTACAGGTAGGCATTTTGCAAAAAACACCTCTGTTTTCCTTCAAAAATTTGGCTGTGTCCACGTTGCGCTTTGGGGCGTTTCCTGTCGCGGGCGCTAGGCCTACCCACACAAGTGAGGTATCATTTTTATTGAGAGACGTGGGGGAACGCTGGGTGGAAGGAAATTTGTGGCTCCTCTCAGATTCCAGAACTTTCTGCCACAGAAATGTGAGGAACATGTGTTTTTTTAGCCAAATTTTGAGGTTTGCAAAGGATTCTGGGTAACAGAACCTGGCCTGAGCCACACAAGTCACCCCATCTTGGATTCCCCTAGGTCTCTAGTTTTCAGAAATGCACAGGTTTGGTAGGTTTCCTTAGGTGGCGGCTGAGCTAGAGGCCAAAATCTACAGGTAGGCACTTTGCAAAAAACACCTCTGTTTTCCTTCAAAAATTTGGCTGTGTCCACGTTGCGCTTTGGGGCGTTTCCTGTCGCAGGCGCTAGGCCTACCCACACAAGTGAGGTATCATTTTTATCGGGAGACGTGGGGGAACGCTGGGTGGAAGGAAATTTGTGGCTCCTCTCAGATTCCAGGACTTTCTGCCACAGAAATGAGAGGAACTTGTGTTTTTTTAGCCAAATTTTGAGGTTTGCAAAGGATTCTGGGTAACAGAACCTGGTCCGAGCCACACAAGTCACCCCATCTTGGATTCCCCTAGGTCTCTAGTTTTCAGAAATGCACAGGTTTGGTAGGCTTCCCTAGGTGGCGGCTGAGCTACAGGCCAAAATCTACAGGTAGGCACTTTGCAAAAAACACCTCTGTTTTCCTTCAAAAATTTGGCTGTGTCCACGTTGCGCTTTGGGGCATTTCCTGTCGCGGGCTCTAGGCCTACCCACACAAGTGAGGTATCATTTTTATCGGGAGACGTGGGGGAACGCTGGGTGGAAGAAAATTTGTGGCTCCTCTCAGATTCCAGAACTTTCTGCCACAGAAATGTGAGGAACGTGTGTTTTTTTAGCCAAATTTTGAGGTTTGCAAAGGATTCTGGGTAACAGAACCTGGTCCGAGCCACACAAGTCACCCCATCTTGGATTCCCCTAGGTCTCTAGTTTTCAGAAATGCACAGGTTTGGTGGTTTCCCTAGGTGGCGGCTAAGCTACAGGGCAAAATCTACAGGTAGGCACTTTGCAAAAAACACCTCTGTTTTCCTTCAATAATTTGGCTGTGTCCACGTTGCGCTTGGGGCGTTTCCTGTCGTGGGCGCTAGGCCTACCCACACAAGTGAGGTATCATTTTTATCGGGAGACGTGGGTAACGCTGGGTGGAAGGAAATTTGTGGCTCTTCTCAGATTCCAGAACTTTCTGCCACATAAATGTGAGGAACATGTTTTTTTTTAGCCAAGTTTTGAGGTTTGCAAAGGATTCTGGGTAACAGAACCTGGTCCGAGCCACACAAGTCACTCCATCTTGGATTCCCCTAGGTCTCTAGTTTTCAGAAATGCACAGGTTTCGTAGGTTTCCCTAGGTGGCGGCTGAGCTACAGGCCAAAATCTACAGGTAGGCACTTTGCAAAAAACACCTCTGTTTTCCTTCAAAAATGTGGCTGTGTCCACGTTGCGCTTTGGGGCGTTTCCTGTCGTGGGCGTTAGGCCTACCCACACAAGTAAGGTATCATTTTTATCGGGAGACGTGGGGAACGCTGGGTGGAAGGAAATTTGTGGCTCTTCTCAGATTCCAGAACTTTCTGCCACAGAAATGTGAGTTACATGTGTTTTTTTAGCCAAATTTTGAGGTTTGCAAAGGATTCTGGGTAACAGAACCTTGTCCGAGCCACACAAGTCACCCCATCTTGGATTCCCCTAGGTCTCTAGTTTTCAGAAATGCACAGGTTTGGTAGGTTTCCCTTGGTGGTGGCTAAGCTACAGGCCAAAATCTACAGGTAGGCACTTTGCAAAAAACACCATTGTTTTCCTTCAAAAATTTGGCTGTGTCCATGTTGCGGTTTGGGGCGTTTCCTGTCGCGGGCGCTAGGCCTACCCACACAAGTGAGGTATCATTTTTATCGGGAGATGTGGGGGAACGCTGGGTGGAAGGAAATTTGTGGCTCCTCTCAGATTCCAGAACTTTCTGCCACAGAAATGTGAGGAACATGTGTTTTTTTAGCCACATTTTGAGGTTTGAAAGGATTCTGGGTAACAGAACCTGGTCCGAGCCACACAAGTCACCACATCTTGGATTCCACTAGGTCTCTAGTTTTCAGAAATGCACAGGTTTGGTAGGTTTCCCTAGGTGGCGGCTGAGCTACAGGCCAAAATCTACAGGTAGGCACTTTGCAAAAAACACCTCTTCTTTTCCTTCAAAAATTTGGCTGTGTCCATGTTGCGCTTTGGGGCGTTTCCTGTCGCAGGAGCTAGGCCTACCCACACAATTGAGGTATCATTTTTATCGGGAGACGTGGGGGAACGCTGGGTGGAAGGAAATTTGTGGCTCCTCTCAGATTCCAGAACTTTCTGCCACAGAAATGTGAAGAACTAGTGTTTTTTTAGCCAAATTTTGAGGTTTGCAAAGGATTCTGGGTAACAGAACCTGGTCCGAGCCACACAAGTCACACCAACTTGGATTCCCCTAGGTGTCTAGTTTTCAGAAATGCACAGGTTTGTCAGGTTTCCCTAGATGGCGGCTGAGCTACAGGCCAAAATCTACAGGTAGGCACTTTGCAAAAAACACCTCTGTTTTCCTTCAAAAATTTGGATGTGTCCACGTTGCGCTTTGGGGCGTTTCCTGTCACGGGCGCTAGGACTACCCACACAAGTGAGGTATCATTTTTATCGGGAGACGTGGGGGAACGCTGGGTGGAAGGAAATTTGTGGCTCCTCTCAGATTCCAGAACTTTCTGCCACAGAAATGTGAAGAACATGTGTTTTTTTAGCCAAATTTTGAGGTTTGCAAAGGATTCTGGGTAACAGAACCTGGTCCGAGCCACACAAGTCACCCCATCTTGGATTCCCCTAGGTCTCTAGTTTTCAGAAATGCACAGGTTTGGTAGGTTTCCCTAGGTGGCGGCTGAGCTACAGGCCAAAATCTACATGTAGGCACTTTGCAAAAAACACCTCTGTTTTCCTTCAAAAATGTGGCTGTGTCCACGTTGCGCTTTGGGGCGTTTCCTGTCGCGGGCGCTAGGCCTACCCACACAAGTGAGGTATCATTTTTATCGGGAGACATGGGGGAACGCTGGGTGGAAGAAAATTTGTGGCTCCTCTCAGATTCCAGAACTTTCTGCCACAGAAATGTGAGGAACATGTGTTTTTTTAGCCAAATTTTGAGGTTTGCAAAGGATTCTGGGTAACAGAACCTGGTCCGAGCCACACAAGTCACCCCATCTTGGATTTCCCTGGGTCTCTAGTTTTCAGAAATGCACAGGTTTGGTAGGTTTCCCTAGGTGGCGGCTGAGCTACAGGCCAAAATCTACAGGTAGGCATTTTGCAAAAAACACCTCTGTTTTCCTTCAAAAATTTGGCTGTGTCCACGTTGCGCTTTGGGGCGTTTCCTGTCGCGGGCGCTAGGCCTACCCACACAAGTGAGGTATCATTTTTATCGAGAGACGTGGGGGAACGCTGGGTGGAAGGAAATTTGTGGCTCCTCTCAGATTCCAGAACTTTCTGCCACAGAAATGCGAGGAACATGTGTTTTTTTAGCCAAATTTTGAGGTTTGCAAAGGATTCTGGGTAACAGAACCTGGCCTGAGCCACACAAGTCACCCCAACTTGGATTCCCCTAGGTCTCTAGTTTTCAGAAATGCACAGGTTTGGTAGGTTTCCTTAGGTGGCGGCTGAGCTAGAGGCCAAAATCTACAGGTAGGCACTTTGCAAAAAACACCTCTGTTTTCCTTAAAAAATTTGGCAGTGTCCACGTTGCGCTTTGGGGCGTTTCCTGTCGCGGGCGCTAGGCCTACCCACACAAGTGAGGTATCATTTTTATCGGGAGACGTGGGGGAACGCTGGGTGGAAGGAAATTTGTGGCTCCTCTCAGATTCCAGAACTTTCTGCCACAGAAATGTGAGGAACATGTGTTTTTTTAGCCAAATTTTGAGGTTTGCAAAGGATTCTGGGTAACAGAACCTGGTCCGAGCCACACAAGTCACCCGATCTTGGATTTCCCTAGGTCTCTAGTTTTCAGAAATGCTCAGGTTTGGTAGGTTTTCCTAGGTGGTGGCTGAGCTACAGGCCAAAATCTACAGGTAGGCACTTTGCAAAAAACACCTCTGTTTTACTTCAAAAATTTGGCTGTGTCCACGTTGCGCTTTGGGGCGTTTCCTGTCGCGGGCGCTAGGCCTACCCACACAAGTGAGGTATCATTTTTATCGGGAGATGTGGGGGAACGCTGGGTGGAAGGAAATTTGTGGCTCCTCTCAGATTCCAGAACTTTCTGCCACAGAAATATGAGGAACATGTGTTTTTTTAGCCACATTTTGAGGTTTGAAAGGATTCTGGGTAACAGAACCTGGTCCGAGCCACACAAGTCACCACATCTTGGATTCCACTAGGTCTCTAGTTTTCAGAAATGCACAGGTTTGGTAGGTTTCCCTAGGTGGCGGCTGAGCTACAGGCCAAAATCTACAGGTAGGCACTTTGCAAAAAACACCTCTTCTTTTCCTTCAAAAATTTGGCTGTGTCCATGTTGCGCTTTGGGGCGTTTCCTGTCGCAGGCGCTAGGCCTACCCACACAAGTGAGGTATCATTTTTATCGGGAGACGTGGGGGAACGCTGGGTGGAAGGAAATTTGTGGCTCCTCTCAGATTCCAGAACTTTCTGCCACAGAAATGTGAAGAACTAGTGTTTTTTTAGCCAAATTTTGAGGTTTGCAAAGGATTCTGGGTAACAGAACCTGGTCCGAGCCACACAAGTCACACCAACTTGGATTCCCCTAGGTGTCTAGTTTTCAGAAATGCACAGGTTTGTCAGGTTTCCCTAGATGGCGGCTGAGATACAGGCCAAAATCTACAGGTAGGCACTTTGCAAAAAACACCTCTGTTTTCCTTCAAAAATTTGGATGTGTCCATGTTGCGCTTTGGGGCGTTTCCTGTCACGGGCGCTAGGACTACCCACACAAGTGAGGTATCATTTTTATCGGGAGACGTGGGGGAACGCTGGGTGGAAGGAAATTTGTGGCTCCTCTCAGATTCCAGAACTTTCTGCCACAGAAATGTGAAGAACATGTGTTTTTTTAGCCAAATTTTGAGGTTTGCAAAGGATTCTGGGTAACAGAACCTGGTCGGAGCCACACAAGTCACCCCATCTTGGATTCCCCTAGGTCTCTAGTTTTCAGAAATGCACAGGTTTGGTAGGTTTCCCTAGGTGGCGGCTGAGCTACAGGCCACAATCTACAGGTAGGCACTTTGCAAAAAACACCTCTGTTTTCCTTCAAAAATGTGGCTGTGTCCACGTTGCGCTTTGGGGCGTTTCCTGTCGCGGGCGCTAGGCCTACCCACACAAGTGAGGTATCATTTTTATCGGGAGACATGGGGGAACGCTGGGTGGAAGAAAATTTGTGGCTCCTCTCAGATTCCAGAACTTTCTGCCACAGAAATGTGAGGAACATGTGTTTTTTTAGCCAAATTTTGAGGTTTGCAAAGGATTCTGGGTAACAGAACCTGGTCCGAGCCACACAAGTCACCCCATCTTGGATTCCCCTAGGTCTCTAGTTTTCAGAAATGCACAGGTTTGGTAGGTTTCCTTAGGTGGTGGCTGAGTTACAGGCCAAAATCTACAGGTAGGCACTTTGCAAAAAACACCTCTGTTTTCCTTCAAAAATGTGGCTGTGTCCACGTTGCGCTTTGGGGCGTTTCGTGTCGTGGGCGCTAGGCCTACCCACACAAGTGAGGTATAATTTTTATCGGGAGACGTGGGGAACGCTGGGTGGAAGGAAATTTGTGGCTCCTCTCAGATTCCAGAACTTTCTGCCACAGAAATGTGAGGAACATGTGTTTTTTTAGCCAAATTTTGAGGTTTGCAAAGGATTCTGGGTAACAGAACCTGGTCCGAGCCACACAAGTCACACCAACTTGGATTCCCCTAGGTGTCTAGTTTTCAGAAATGCACAGGTTTGTCAGGTTTCCCTAGATGGCGGCTGAGCTACAGGCCAAAATCTACAGGTAGGCACTTTGCAAAAAACACCTCTGTTTTCCTTCAAAAATTTGGATGTGTCCACGTTGCGCTTTGGGGCGTTTCCTGTCACGGGCGCTAGGACTACCCACACAAGTGAGGTATCATTTTTATCGGGAGACGTGGGGGAACGCTGGGTGGAAGGAAATTTGTGGCTCCTCTCAGATTCCAGAACTTTCTGCCACAGAAATGTGAAGAACATGTGTTTTTTTAGCCAAATTTTGAGGTTTGCAAAGGATTCTGGGTAACAGAACCTGGTCCGAGCCACACAAGTCACCCCATCTTGGATTCCCCCAGGTCTCTAGTTTTCAGAAATGCACAGGTTTGGTAGGTTTCCCTAGGTGGCGGCTGAGCTACAGGCCAAAATCTACATGTAGGCACTTTGCAAAAAAACACCTCTGTTTTCCTTCAAAAATGTGGCTGTGTCCACGTTGCCCTTTGGGGCGTTTCCTGTCGCGGGCGCTAGGCCTACCCACACAAGTGAGGTATCATTTTTATCGGGAGACATGGGGGAACGCTGGGTGGAAGAAAATTTGTGGCTCCTCTCAGATTCCAGAACTTTCTGCCACAGAAATGTGAGGAACATGTGTTTTTTTAGCCAAATTTTGAGGTTTGCAAAGGATTCTGGGTAACAGAACCTGGTCCGAGCCACACAAGTCACCCCATCTTGGATTCCCCTAGGTCTCTAGTTTTCAGAAATGCACAGGTTTGGTAGGTTTCCTTAGGTGGCGGCTGAGCTACAGGCAAAAATCTACAGGTAGGCACTTTGCAAAAAACACCTCTGTTTTCCTTCAAAAATGTGGCTGTGTCCACGTTGCGCTTTGGGGCGTTTCCTGTCGTGGGCGCTAGGCCTACCCACACAAGTGAGGTATCATTTTTATCGGGAGACGTGGGGAACGCTGAGTGGAAGGAAATTTGTGGCTCCTCTCAGATTCCAGAACTTTCTGCCACAGAAATGTGAGGAACATGTGTTTTTTTAGCCAAATTTTGAGGTTTGCAAAGGATTCTGGGTAACAGAACCTAGTCCGAGCCACACAAGTCACCCCATCTTGGATTTCCCTAGGTCTCTAGTTTTCAGAAATGCACAGGTTTGGTAGGTTTCCCTAGGTGGCGGCTGAGCTACAGGCCAAAATCTACAGGTAGGCATTTTGCAAAAAACACCTCTGTTTTCCTTCAAAAATTTGGCTGTGTCCACGTTGCGCTTTGGGGCGTTTCCTGTCGCGGGCGCTAGGCCTACCCACAAAAGTGAGGTATCATTTTTATCGAGAGACGTGGGGGAACGCTGGGTGGAAGGAAATTTGTGGCTCCTCTCAGATTCCAGAACTTTCTGCCACAGAAATGTGAGGAACATGTGTTTTTTTAGCCAAATTTTGAGGTTTGCAAAGGATTCTGGGTAACAGAACCTAGTCCGAGCCACACAAGTCACCCCATCTTGGATTTCCCTAGGTCTCTAGTTTTCAGAAATGCACAGGTTTGGAAGGTTTCCCTAGGTGGTGGCTGAGCTACAGGCCAAAATCTACAGGTAGGCATTTTGCAAAAAACACCTCTGTTTTCCTTCAAAAATTTGGCTGTGTCCACGTTGCGCTTTGGGGCGTTTCCTGTCGCGGGCGCTAGGCCTACCCACACAAGTGAGGGTATCATTTTTATTGAGAGACGTGGGGGAACGCTGGGTGGAAGGAAATTTGTGGCTCCTCTCAGATTCCAGAACTTTCTGCCACAGAAATGTGAGGAACATGTGTTTTTTTAGCCAAATTTTGAGGTTTGCAAAGGATTCTGGGTAACAGAACCTGGCCTGAGCCACACAAGTCACCCCATCTTGGATTCCCCTAGGTCTCTAGTTTTCAGAAATGCACAGGTTTGGTAGGTTTCCTTAGGTGGCGGCTGAGCTAGAGGCCAAAATCTACAGGTAGGCCACTTTGCAAAAAACACCTCTGTTTTCCTTCAAAAATTTGGCTGTGTCCACGTTGCGCTTTGGGGCGTTTCCTGTCGCAGGCGCTAGGCCTACCCACACAAGTGAGGTATCATTTTTATCGGGAGACGTGGGGGATCGCTGGGTGGAAGAAAATATGTGGCTCCTCTCAGATTCCAGAACTTTCTGCCACAGAAATGTGAGGAACGTGTGTTTTTTAGCCAAATTTTGAGGTTTGCAAAGGATTCTGGGTAACAGAACCTGGTCCGAGCCACACAAGTCACCCCATCTTGGATTCCCCTAGGTCTCTAGTTTTCAGAAATGCTCAGGTTTGGTGGTTTCCCTAGGTGGCGGCTAAGCTACAGGGCAAAATCTACAGGTAGGCACTTTGCAAAAAACACCTCTGTTTTCCTTCAATAATTTGGCTGTGTCCACGTTGCGCTTGGGGCGTTTCCTGTCGCGGGCGCTAGGCCTACCCACACAAGTGAGGTATCATTTTTATCGGGAGACGTGGGGGAACGCTGGGTGGAAGGACATTTGTGGCTCCTCTCAGATTCCAGAACTTTCTGCCACAGAAATGCGAGGAACATGTGTTTTTTTAGCCAAATTTTGAGGTTTGCAAAGGATTCTGGGTAACAGAACCTGGTCCGAGCCACACAAGTCACCCCATCTTGGATTTCCCTAGGTCTCTAGTTTTCAGAAATGCTCAGGTTTGGTAGGTTTTCCTAGGTGGCGGCTGAACTACAGGCCAAAATCTACAGGTAGGCACTTTGCAAAAAACACCTCTGTTTTCCTTCAAAAATTTGGCTGTGTCCACGTTGCGCTTTGGGTCGTTTCCTGTCGTGGGCGCTAGGCCTACCCACACAAGTGAGGTATCATTTTTATCGGGAGACGTGGGTAACGCTGGGTGGAAGGAAATTTGTGGCTCTTCTCAGATTCCAGAACTTTCTGCCACATAAATGTGAGGAACATGTTTTTTTTTAGCCAAGTTTTGAGGTTTGCAAAGGATTCTGGGTAACAGAACCTGGTCCGAGCCACACAAGTCACCCCATCTTGGATTCCCCTAGGTCTCTAGTTTTCAGAAATGCACAGGTTTCATCGGTTTCCCTAGGTGGCGGCTGAGCTACAGGCCAAAATCTACAGGTAGGCACTTTGCAAAACAACACCTCTGTTTTCCTTCAAAAATGTGGCTGTGTCCACGTTGCGCTTTGGGGCGTTTCCTGTCGTGGGCGTTAGGCCTACCCACACAAGTAAGGTATCATTTTTATCGGGAGACGTGGGGAACGCTGGGTGGAAGGAAATTTGTGGCTCTTCTCAGATTCCAGAACTTTCTGCCACAGAAATGTGAGTTACATGTGTTTTTTTAGCCAAATTTTGAGGTTTGCAAAGGATTCTGGGTAACAGAACCTTGTCCGAGCCACACAAGTCACCCCATCTTGGATTCCCCTAGGTCTCTAGTTTTCAGAAATGCACAGGTTTGGAAGGTTTCCCTAGGTGGTGGCTGAGCTACAGGCCAAAATCTACAGGTAGGCATTTTGCAAAAAACACCTCTGTTTTCCTTCAAAAATTTGGCTGTGTCCACGTTGCGCTTTGGGGCGTTTCCTGTCGCGGGCGCTAGGCCTACCCACACAAGTGAGGTATCATTTTTATTGAGAGACGTGGGGGAACGCTGGGTGGAAGGAAATTTGTGGCTCCTCTCAGATTCCAGAACTTTCTGCCACAGAAATGTGAGGAACATGTGTTTTTTTAGCCAAATTTTGAGGTTTGCAAAGGATTCTGGGTAACAGAACCTGGCCTGAGCCACACAAGTCACCCCATCTTGGATTCCCCTAGGTCTCTAGTTTTCAGAAATGCACAGGTTTGGTAGGTTTCCTTAGGTGGCGGCTGAGCTAGAGGCCAAAATCTACAGGTAGGCACTTTGCAAAAAACACCTCTGTTTTTCCTTCAAAAATTTGGCTGTGTCCACGTTGCGCTTTGGGGCGTTTCCTGTCGCAGGCGCTAGGCCTACCCACACAAGTGAGGTATCATTTTTATCGGGAGACGTGGGGGAACGCTGGGTGGAAGAAAATTTGTGGCTCCTCTCAGATTCCAGAACTTTCTGCCACAGAAATGTGAGGAACGTGTGTTTTTTTAGCCAAATTTTGAGGTTTGCAAAGGATTCTGGGTAACAGAACCTGGTCCGAGCCACACAAGTCACCCCATCTTGGATTCCCCTAGGTCTCTAGTTTTCAGAAATGCTCAGGTTTGGTGGTTTCCCTAGGTGGCGGCTAAGCTACAGGGCAAAATCTACAGGTAGGCACTTTGCAAAAAACACCTCTGTTTTCCTTCAATAATTTGGCTGTGTCCACGTTGCGCTTGGGGCGTTTCCTGTCGCGGGCGCTAGGCCTACCCACACAAGTGAGGTATCATTTTTATCGGGAGACGTGGGGGAACGCTGGGTGGAAGGACATTTGTGGCTCCTCTCAGATTCCAGAACTTTCTGCCACAGAAATGCGAGGAACATGTGTTTTTTTAGCCAAATTTTGAGGTTTGCAAGGATTCTGGGTAACAGAACCTGGTCCGAGCCACACAAGTCACCCCATCTTGGATTTCCCTAGGTCTCTAGTTTTCAGAAATGCTCAGGTTTGGTAGGTTTTCCTAGGTGGCGGCTGAACTACAGGCCAAAATCTACAGGTAGGCACTTTGCAAAAAACACCTCTGTTTTCCTTCAAAAATTTGGCTGTGTCCACGTTGCGCTTTGGGTCGTTTCCTGTCGTGGGCGCTAGGCCTACCCACACAAGTGAGGTATCATTTTTATCGGGAGACGTGGGTAACGCTGGGTGGAAGGAAATTTGTGGCTCTTCTCAGATTCCAGAACTTTCTGCCACATAAATGTGAGGAACATGTTTTTTTTTAGCCAAGTTTGAGGTTTGCAAAGGATTCTGGGTAACAGAACCTGGTCCGAGCCACACAAGTCACCCCATCTTGGATTCCCCTAGGTCTCTAGTTTTCAGAAATGCACAGGTTTCATCGGTTTCCCTAGGTGGCGGCTGAGCTACAGGCCAAAATCTACAGGTAGGCACTTTGCAAAAAACACCTCTGTTTTCCTTCAAAAATGTGGCTGTGTCCACGTTGCGCTTTGGGGCGTTTCCTGTCGTGGGCGTTAGGCCTACCCACACAAGTAAGGTATCATTTTTATCGGGAGACGTGGGGAACGCTGGGTGGAAGGAAATTTGTGGCTCTTCTCAGATTCCAGAACTTTCTGCCACAGAAATGTGAGTTACATGTGTTTTTTTTAGCCAAATTTTGAGGTTTGCAAAGGATTCTGGGTAACAGAACCTTGTCCGAGCCACACAAGTCACCCCATCTTGGATTCCCCTAGGTCTCTAGTTTTCAGAAATGCACAGGTTTGGTAGGTTTCCCTTGGTGGTGGCTAAGCTACAGGCCAAAATCTACAGGTAGGCACTTTGCAAAAAACACCATTGTTTTCCTTCAAAAATTTGGCTGTGTCCACGTTGCGGTTTGGGGCGTTTCCTGTCGCGGGCGCTAGGCCTACCCACACAAGTGAGGTATCATTTTTATCGGGAGATGTGGGGGAACGCTGGGTGGAAGGAAATTTGTGGCTCCTCTCAGATTCCAGAACTTTCTGCCACAGAAATGTGAGGAACATGTGTTTTTTTAGCCACATTTGAGGTTTGAAAGGATTCTGGGTAACAGAACCTGGTCCGAGCCACACAAGTCACCACATCTTGGATTCCACTAGGTCTCTAGTTTTCAGAAATGCACAGGTTTGGTAGGTTTCCCTAGGTGGCGGCTGAGCTACAGGCCAAAATCTACAGGTAGGCACTTTGCAAAAAACACCTCTTCTTTTCCTTCAAAAATTTGGCTGTGTCCAATGTTGCGCTCTTTGGGGCGTTTCCTGTCGCAGGAGCTAGGCCTACCCACAACAATTGAGGTATCATTTTATCGGGAGACGTGGGGGAACGCTGGGTGGAAGGAAATTTGTGGCTCCTCTCAGATTCCAGAACTTTCTGCCACAGAAATGTGAAGAACTAGTGTTTTTTTAGCCAAATTTTGAGGTTTGCAAAGGATTCTGGGTAACAGAACCTGGTCCGAGCCACACAAGTCACACCAACTTGGATTCCCCTAGGTGTCTAGTTTTCAGAAATGCACAGGTTTGTCAGGTTTCCCTAGATGGCGGCTGAGCTACAGGCCAAAATCTACAGGTAGGCACTTTGCAAAAAACACCTCTGTTTTCCTTCAAAAATTTGGATGTGTCCACGTTGCGCTTTGGGGCGTTTCCTGTCACGGGCGCTAGGACTACCCACACAAGTGAGGTATCATTTTTATCGGGAGACGTGGGGGAACGCTGGGTGGAAGGAAATTTGTGGCTCCTCTCAGATTCCAGAACTTTCTGCCACAGAAATGTGAAGAACATGTGTTTTTTTAGCCAAATTTTGAGGTTTGCAAAGGATTCTGGGTAACAGAACCTGGTCCGAGCCACACAAGTCACCCCATCTTGGATTCCCCTAGGTCTCTAGTTTTCAGAAATGCACAGGTTTGGTAGGTTTCCCTAGGTGGCGGCTGAGCTACAGGCCAAAATCTACATGTAGGCACTTTGCAAAAAAACACCTCTGTTTTCCTTCAAAAATGTGGCTGTGTCCACGTTGCGCTTTGGGGCGTTTCCTGTCGCGGGCGCTAAGCCTACCCACACAAGTGAGGTATCATTTTTATCGGGAGACATGGGGAACGCTGGGTGGAAGAAAATTTGTGGCTCCTCTCAGATTCCAGAACTTTCTGCCACAGAAATGTGAGGAACATGTGTTTTTTTAGCCAAATTTTGAGGTTTGCAAAGGATTCTGGGTAACAGAACCTGGTCCGAGCCACACAAGTCACCCCATCTTGGATTTCCCTAGGTCTCTAGTTTTCAGAAATGCACAGGTTGGTAGGTTTCCCTAGGTGGCGGCTGAGCTACAGGCCAAAATCTACAGGTAGGCATTTTGCAAAAAACACCTCTGTTTTCCTTCAAAAATTTGGCTGTGTCCACGTTGCGCTTTGGGGCGTTTCCTGTCGCGGGCGCTAGGCCTACCCACACAAGTGAGGTATCATTTTTATCGAGAGACGTGGGGGAACGCTGGGTGGAAGGAAATTTGTGGCTCCTCTCAGATTCCAGAACTTTCTGCCACAGAAATGTGAGGAACATGTGTTTTTTTAGCCAAATTTTGAGGTTTGCAAAGGATTCTGGGTAACAGAACCTGGCCTGAGCCACACAAGTCACCCCAACTTGGATTCCCCTAGGTCTCTAGTTTTCAGAAATGCACAGGTTTGGTAGGTTTCCTTAGGTGGCGGCTGAGCTAGAGGCCAAAATCTACAGGTAGGCACTTTGCAAAAAACACCTCTGTTTTCCTTAAAAAATTTGAGCAGTGTCCACGTTGCGCTTTGGGGCGTTTCCTGTCGCGGGCGCTAGGCCTACCCACACAAGTGAGGTATCATTTTTTATCGGGAGACGTGGGGGAACGCTGGGTGGAAGGAAATTTGTGGCTCCTCTCAGATTCCAGAACTTTCTGCCACAGAAATGTGAGGAACATGTGTTTTTTTAGCCAAATTTTGAGGTTTGCAAAGGATTCTGGGTAACAGAACCTGGTCCGAGCCACACAAGTCACCCCATCTTGGATTTCCCTAGGTCTCTAGTTTTCAGAAATGCTCAGGTTTGGTAGGTTTTCCTAGGTGGCGGCTGAGCTACAGGCCAAAATCTACAGGTAGGCACTTTGCAAAAAACACCTCTGTTTTTACTTCAAAAATTTGGCTGTGTCCACGTTGCGCTTTGGGGCGTTTCCTGTCGCGGGCGCTAGGCCTACCCACACAAGTGAGGTATCATTTTTATCGGGAGATGTGGGGGAACGCTGGGTGGAAGGTAATTTGTGGCTCCTCTCAGATTCCAGAACTTTCTGCCACAGAAATATGAGGAACATGTGTTTTTTTAGCCACATTTTGAGGTTTGAAAGGATTCTGGGTAACAGAACCTGGTCCGAGCCACACAAGTCACCACATCTTGGATTCCACTAGGTCTCTAGTTTTCAGAAATGCACAGGTTTGGTAGGTTTCCCTAGGTGGCGGCTGAGCTACAGGCCAAAATCTACAGGTAGGCACTTTGCAAAAACACCTCTTCTTTTCCTTCAAAAATTTGGCTGTGTCCATGTTGCGCTTTGGGGCGTTTCCTGTCGCAGGCGCTAGGCCTACCCACACAAGTGAGGTATCATTTTTATCGGGAGACGTGGGGGAACGCTGGGTGGAAGGAAATTTGTGGCTCCTCTCAGATTCCAGAACTTTCTGCCACAGAAATGTGAAGAACTAGTGTTTTTTTAGCCAAATTTTGAGGTTTGCAAAGGATTCTGGGTAACAGAACCTGGTCCGAGCCACACAAGTCACACCAACTTGGATTCCCCTAGGTGTCTAGTTTTCAGAAATGCACAGGTTTGTCAGGTTTCCCTAGATGGCGGCTGAGATACAGGCCAAATCTACAGGTAGGCACTTTGCAAAAAACACCTCTGTTTTCCTTCAAAAATTTGGATGTGTCCATGTTGCACTTTGGGGCGTTTCCTGTCACGGGCGCTAGGACTACCCACACAAGTGAGGTATCATTTTTATCGGGAGACGTGGGGAACGCTGGGTGGAAGGAAATTTGTGGCTCCTCTCAGATTCCAGAACTTTCTGCCACAGAAATGTGAAGAACATGTGTTTTTTTAGCCAAATTTGAGGTTTGCAAAGGATTCTGGGTAACAGAACCTGGTCGGAGCCACACAAGTCACCCCATCTTGGATTCCCCTAGGTCTCTAGTTTTCAGAAATGCACAGGTTTGGTAGGTTTCCCTAGGTGGCGGCTGAGCTACAGGCCACAATCTACAGGTAGGGCACTTTGCAAAAAACACCTCTGTTTTCCTTCAAAAATGTGGCTGTGTCCACGTTGCGCTTTGGGGCGTTTCCTGTCGCGGGGCGCTAGGCCTACCCACGACAAGTGAGGTATCATTTTTATCGGGAGACATGGGGAACGCTGGGTGGAAGAAAATTTGTGGCTCCTCTCAGATTCCAGAACTTTCTGCCACAGAAATGTGAGGAACATGTGTTTTTTTAGCCAAATTTTGAGGTTTGCAAAGGATTCTGGGTAACAGAACCTGGTCCGAGCCACACAAGTCACACCATCTTGGATTCCCCTAGGTCTCTAGTTTTCAGAAATGCACAGGTTTGGTAGGTTTCCTTAGGTGGTGGCTGAGTTACAGGCCAAAATCTACAGGTAGGCACTTTGCAAAAAACACCTCTGTTTTCCTTCAAAAAATGTGGCTGTGTCCACGTTGCGCTTTGGGGCGTTTCGTGTCGTGGGCGCTAGGCCTACCCACACAAGTGAGGTATAATTTTTATCGGGAGACGTGGGGAACGCTGGGTGGAAGGAAATTTGTGGCTCCTCTCAGATTCCAGAACTTTCTGCCACAGAAAT